>NC_081172.1:5690000-5837500 GCF_012432095.1 Onychostoma macrolepis | reverse complement strand
TCAAAACCTAATGAGATGCCTACCTAAAAAACATGTTTGGGTTTCATAGATGCGTTTAGCTTTATTTGGTTTAGTAGCAGTGTCCTATGACATCCTCATAGGATGCAAAATCCTGCAGAGATGTGAGATTCCAACCTAGACAACAATTTTTGTCATCATAAATGGCCTGAAAAGGCTGTCTATAAAGCCAGCCCATTAGGTTTTGAGGCACAGCCTAGAATTGGGGTCTGTCTACAGACAGTAAACAAAGTAGACCAGGCTGTGTCTATCTAGGCAGCTGTGGTCCTGCCGGTTCAGGGTGACGGATGTCTTTTTTTTGTGCTGCTCAGCCTGTGATGTCTGCACTGCAGGGCAGCAGTGTCAGCAGGCTGATGTACTCTAGCACACACGGTCAGGCATGAAAACCAGACCTGTAGTTGCCTAGACTTTTATCATTTGTCAGTCTGCACCATGAGACTTATTTCGTGCTTGAATTTGTGATGAACATTGATTTTTCTGGCTTTGTGGTGACCATGTGCATGTGTGGTCTGTGTGGTGCACTGTCGTTTTGTTGTCATTGTGCATTAAGGGGAAATAATGGCTAAATGCCCCCTTGCTGTGTTTATGGGGTTGTGTCTGGCGGTCTAAATCATCACGAGGACATCAGCCACCTCCAACCTTGTTTAATATCTGTGTCTGATATGATCTGAATTGGATGTTCACTAATTCAAATGCTCTTATATCTCTATCTCATACTGCTCATTGACAGTGTATGTGAAGCTAACATGTAGCTTAGGATTTAGTACGGATAAACCGCAATAAAACCTAAACAGTGCATCAGGGTCAACCTTAAATCTGCTCTAGAGAGTGGGTTTATCATCAGATCAGATTATGTTACGCTGTAATCGTCTCTTCTGCAATGTGCATCAGAGTAGCTGCACCTTATTATTAGGGCTGCATGATTTTGGGGGAATCTAATTGCAATTTTGCAATTATTTTGAAAGCTCCAAGTTTGCTGTGCTTGGCTATAGGGCTGCACAATGTGACTATAAAATAATATTTCACTGCAAAATAAAAAAATCAAATATTTATGAAAAATATTAGAACATAAATAATAATGCTTAACAATAATAATAGTTTACAGTACAACTAAAATTGCAATACTAATATTTATGCCTTTCTTAATTTCAAAAGTTAAACCATCAAGCTTATATTTTGGCAGAAAAGTGTAGGGAGGCTTTAAAGTTTCTATTTTGTGGACAAATATAAATGCTTCTAAAGTTGTAATTACAAGTTTGGGAAGATGGTTGGCACATTATGTTCCCATATGTGACCCAAACTCAGAGAAGATGCAGAGATGAGCTTGTGTGGCAGCATTTACTGTGAACCGAGACACTGCAAACGAAGTATCATGAGTTTCTGATGTGTAAAAGAACAAAGTGCCACGCTTCACTCAGAAACTTGCAGTGTATATAATTTAATTAAAGCACACTAAGCCATACAATTGTGCAGCCCTTTTTTTGTCTATAAAACAATGGCAATGGTTTACAAAGATAAAACTGACTGAAATATGTTTGTTATGTGATTTTAATGACATCACAGGTTCGTAGGGCATTGTGAGTGTAGTGTGGCGCACTGGAGTTCAGCTGAGGAAGAAGTGACTCACCGTTCAGTGATTACAGGCGAGGCATTTTGTAACCCCACACCAGACACAGCATACAAACACACTTCTGCTAACACACCATTCCCAGCACCTGATTGTTAGATTCTGGGATTGTGGTTGAGAGCTGTTCACCTCCCCCTCCAGATACACCCTAGTGAGGAGCGTTCTCATTCAGTGGAGCGGAGGTGTGACATCTTGAGCTTCAGGCTGTAAGGATGTGCTTCCATCACCAGCATGCTGTTTGCTTCATTCAAAGCCTCAGGTTTAATCTCCTATTGTGTGGTGGGAAGTGTTCCTATCAAGCCTGACTCAGACCTTAAGAGGTTTAATATGGTGATGTAACCAAACTGCAGTGCTTTCGGGCTACCGCAAGGTCGGTAATAAAGTTTAACCTTTAAGATTGGAAAGTCAGCCCAATATCAGCCACCACAAACTTTGGCTTCTGAGTTCTGCGTCTTTTGCTTGTTATGAGCGGGCCCACATGGAATCTGTGCCCTCAAAAAGCTTCACAGATCTCCACAGAATTGGAACAACCATCATTCACAGTTCTGCACTTCCCACCACACTGTTTGTTTATGAAATGTTTTGGCTTATTTGAATATGCTTTCAGCTGCCAAAAAGAGTGTAATGCTCTGTTTTACTTTGTTTAGACCAATTCCATAGGACTTATGGAATTGATCCTTAAGATTCCATAAGATTTAAAAAAAAAAAAAAAAAATTATAGTTTTGAGTGTTTAATTAGGATAGTATGTCTACAAGGATATTGTACTTTGAAGAAGGATTGAGTATTATTTATTTTGTTTATTTATCGATCACATTTTTAAAAAATGATGTGTAAATGATAAGATTATGATAAGTGTATCTACAAGGATACTAAACTATGAGGAATGTTTAAATAAGAGTTTATTAATTTATTTTATTAGCCTATTTTTAATAGGTTACATTTTGAGTAATTGTTGGCTGGGAAATGTAAGTTTTTTAGTCTAAAGATAATCCTAAACTTAAACTCTAGCATGAATGTACAAAACTACATATTTTCCTGTTTGATTTATTAGGTTGCCCAAATGACTAATCAGCTAAAAAAAAAATTTAAGAAAGCCCTGTATTACACGGCTGGTTTCTTCTTATGGGGCGTTTACATAAAGATGCTTTAAAGGGGAGCAATTTGGTTTTTGGACAACTGGTAGATTAGTGAGCCGTCATTACCCATCCCCAAACTGAAGTGTATATATGGTTTTAATGGTGCTGCTGCAGTGGTTTGGATCAATTATGCTACCATTTTTATTCTCATAAATGAATATCATGAAAGTTAGATGAGCTGACCTAATTGGGTCATGTGCAGCTCCAGGGAAGTAATCAGACATTTTTAAAAAAACTTATCATTAAAGGCTGGACCATATTCAGGTGAGCCAGTTCATATTGATTTAGGTTTGTCTTTATTATATGGAAATGTGATCTCACTCAGTGGTTGAGGGATAAGAATACGGATGTTGCCTGAGGGCATGTTATTCTGAAGACAGGATATCAGCTTTTAGGAGATAGAGTTGGAGTTATATTCAGTGTTAGCACGACCAAGAGAAATTCATCAAGCCAAGCGCCCCTGTAAAAACATCTTCACAGGTCAATAACAAACTCACACCAGTTTGTTCGGACACACACTCACACAATTAATCATGTGGTCTGTCACATGCTTGTGCATTTGAGGTTGTGTAGCTCCACTCAGGAACAAGGCAGAGGAGAAGGGGAAGAAAGGATGTGTTTCTAGTCCTGTGACTCCCCTCCTCCAGTCTTTTCCCCCCACGTGTGCGTGGAGGAAATGTGAGCCATGCTGCTTTTATCAGCCTCATTGTTTGTGTTCCTCAGGGACGGCGCTTCCTGATGGCAGCCAGAACGCTCCACATGTTCCCATTCTGATGTCCTTACATACACTATCATGCTGAAAAGCTTAAGAAATGTCTTGTATTTTTTTGTTTTTTTCCATTTTCCTTTTAACTTGGCCTACATATAGAGGTAGAGGGGGTGGATGAGAGCGTGAAAGCATGGAGGGAGAATAAGAGCGCAGTATAGCACACTAGAGAGAGTGAGTCAGTGCACTACTGCATTCTGACTCGTACAGGATGTATAAACAGGAACCGGATGGAAAGTCCGCTGATGGATGTGAACTACCGCCACTGTTAGTATCACATTCACAGACTCAAAATCCCTCGAAACATTTTTTCTTTTAAGAGAAAATAAACAAAAAATGAAAAGCTCTCTTGAAGGGAAAAAAACAATGGGAGTATCGAGTTGCACTTTGGTTCTTTGTACTCGAGTTGTCAAACCAGCTCAATCCTAAAGGCAGTATAACTCACGTGATGACATGGCTGTTAGTCAGACTCTGTTCCTCACAGATGTGTCCGTCCACCTGCTCGTAATGGGATGTTTACTATACGGCTTGTCACAGAAGCAGCAATCTTAAGTAAACACTCATAAAAATTGTGTGTGAATGGAAAGCGAGTGGGAGTGAGCGGTGATTTGAGATCAAACGAAAGGAGTGTGCAGACACACGGATAGTAACTCCAAACATGTTTCATAGGTGGAATGCGTCTGGACTGCAAACGTCCAACTGCGCCCTGCGGGAGGAGTTTTGAATGCACATACTCATTTTACCCTGGAGGAAAGTGTGTTGTTAGTGTGTTTGTTTTTCTTGCAGACTCAATTTAATATTAATTATGAGCAGTCCTATCTGGCTTTGATAAAAAGAGATATTCCTCACCATGGCAGATGGCAATCAGAGCACTAATCGGATTGTGCGCTGGTGCAGGTATCTATACGGACTGACATGACACGATCCTTCTTTCATCAATTAGTGATGGTTGAGGGGAGTTTTATATTAACACTAATATTAACAGCAGCTGTAAGCCCTGATCTCTAGGCGGTGATGAATTTCAAGTAGAAGCTTATGTATGATGTTTGTGCTCATGACGTGTATATGATACTTAGTGATTTTATGTAGTTAACTGCAATTTTATGAGTATTTTGTCAGTGTGCAGTTAATGTTATTCTAAATCTATATGACTTTCTTCTGCAGTACACACACACACAAAAGATATTTGGAAAATGTTTTTTGTACATAATATGAAAGTCATTGGGGTATAGAACAGAATTTTGATTACAAATTTGGTCTTTTTATGTAAAGCCACTTTTTTAAACATTGTATAGGTCTTGTGGTATTAGCAGTTTCAGATAAACCTGGCCCTAAGCAACAAGTAAAAACAAAATAAACTGGTTGCTTGCTTTTATATATCATTCAGAAAATCTGCAAAGTGCAGAAGAGTTCAAATGGCACTACTTTTTAGATGCAAAGTAGCCATTATCTCATTTCTGACCTCTGATCATAAAAGTCTGCAAGCACTCTATAAGTGAAACAACATGCTTTTTACTTGTTTATTATTTGTTGTATAGCCTAATATTTGATTTCTAAATTGAGTAAGGATTTTACGTGTTAAGTGTCTGCAGTTATTATATATTTTAACCAGGAGTTAAATCAAAATACACTTAAAACAAAAAAACAAAACAAAAAAAAATTCTACTCAGCATCACCACTGATGTGTGAGATAATTCAGTGTAAAATTGTGTGTGTGTGTGTGTGTGTGTGTGTGAGAGAGTGAATGAGATTGAATTCTGCTGCTTGACTGGGAATCGCGCTGCATGTGTGTAAGGAGAGTTTCTATTTTTGTCATGTCACCATGACCTAGTATTTACAGTTGATTTCACCCTGCTGTGAATGTGCTTTCACTAATCTCTTTCTCTCTCTCCCTCCACAACAGATGACGGAAGGGCGGAGATGTCAGGTCCATCTCCTGGATGACAGGAAATTGGAGCTCCTGGTACAGGTAAGACAATATACTTTTTTTAATATAACAATCAAGATAATGGTACAACATTGCCCAAATATGATATTGTAGGTTTTTGATAGATAATTGATTCCGTTTAACTCACCAGCACAGTGTCCAGTATTAGTGCAGAAATATTAAAGTTGTATGACTATTGAAATACATAGGTGTGAAGTTTTGGTGATAAAGGCCTCAGGTTTCCTCTTGTTTGTTTGGGAAGGGAAATCCTCATTGTTCCTGAGACTTAATTAATGTCTTGTGGAAATAGGGGGCTCTTTATCAGTCTGTGTGAATGTATGAGTTTGAATGTTTGCTCTGTGTGTGTAAATGTAATATGACTCCTTTATGCCCTTCTCTGATTTCACAGCCAAACAGACCCTGAGATTAGTTTGCCCTGACCTGAACTCTATCATGTGTTTGTGCATATGTCTGTCTCTCAAGTGTCTTTTAAACATCAGTACCACTAATAGTCAATCTGGCAGGTTTAGGTTCCCATAACTACCCAAGCAAGCAGCCTCTCAAGTCACCCACCCAGTCACACATATAGCGGCCCCCTCCTGCTCAAAACACTCCATAAATCCTCCTATTAGAACACAAACATCTTCTCTCAGGATGAGTTCAGTTTCCATAACAACACTGTCTGTCTCCCATGCCCCATCAGCCCTCAGACCTCAATATAAACAGAAATGTCTCCTCAGCACAGCTTTGTTTCCTCAACACTCACACTCATGAACTTTCTCAGGAAATCTCTAATCATGAGGTAAATGCTGCCTGTGGCATCTCAATCACTAAACACAAGAAGAATAAAGTTTATTATTATAGTTATACTGAATAGTTTTTTTAAATTAATTAATTAATTTTTATTATTATATTATATTTTTCCATTCCTATTTTCTGTTCTATTTTTCTTATTTATTTACTATTATAGTATTTCTTAATATCTTGAATTAGCATTTATTGTTGTATTTTCATTTTTTTTATTTAAGTTTTAGTAATTTTGTAATCTGCTTGTCATTTTCTAAAAATATTTCTATATAGCTTTAATTTATTTTTGTTTGTTTTAGTTTTAGTAATTTTAGTACTTCAATTTTATTTCAGTTAGTTGCAAAGACAGTATCTCTAATCTTTAAGTTTTTGATCTAATATTTATATTTTATTTCAGCTTATTTCATTTCTTTTCATTTTTTATAACACTGATTTTGTTCTTTTATGTCCTATTATATTTTGCTTTGTTTTCTTCTGATTACTTTCCATTATATTTTCTTTTCTGTTTTATTGCTTGTTTTATTCTATTGTTTATTATTCTGTTCTGTCCTGCTCAGTTCGGTTCTATTTGTCTTTCTCTCTTTCATGCTCTCTCACTCTCTCATGCCTGTCAGGTGCGGTTAGGTGACCTGATTCCTCTAGACTCCAATCCAGTTTAAACTCCATCATAGTTGGAGAAATGTAATTTCTCAGCCTCCTCCATCTCTCATTTTCCACACACTCTCTTTCTCTCCTCTAAAATGCTGGTTGAGTTCATTGTGGTTGCAGTTTCGATCTGATAAACAGAAATCTAGAAAGGAGAGGAGGTGAGAGAGTCCTTAACAATCAGGTAAGAGGATGAGAGAGAGGAAAAGAAGGGATTTCCAGGAAGAGATAGAAGAAGAAGGCATAAAGGCAAAGGGGTAGTCAATGTGTTTCCTCACTCTCTCTACAGTTTATGATTTATTGAGCTGTTGCAGAAACGCTTATTCGATAATCTTTACACATTTGTTCTACTTTAGTCATGAGTACTTAGATATATGTTCTTTTAGCATTGGCTTTTAGCATTGGCTAAAAGATTTAGCTTGTTCTTTCTGCTTTCTGACTTCTCTTTTTCCTCCTCTCTCTCTTCCTCCATGTGGGCGGATGTTCTGGAGAAGGTTGTGTAGGTTAATCGTGCCATTGAGAATTCTGCTGTTATTCCAAGTTTTTTTTTTTTCTACATGTTCCTTGAGGAACAGCTCTTCCCTTTTTCTGTAAGAGCAATTGTGTTGATGTACCTAACAGGGCAATGCTACAGGATCTTCTGTGCGTTAAAGTAACTGTTGCACTAGATTTTATGTTTTACTCACTTCAATTCATGTGCATGTGAAAGATCATGTACGCAAACTTATGTGTTGAATTTTACATTCGGAGACATGCATAATTTGCTTAGTCAAAAGACACTGGACCAAAAGGGATAACTATTAAAATTTAAATGGTGGAAACTCGTATTGTGGCAGTTTTGCAGAGCCTTAATTTCATTTTTTAGGAAACTTAAATACAAACTTTAAGATTAGATGTTTTGGGGAAACCGGAGGAGATAGTATTTTATAATTTAAAGTCACTAACAAATAAATAAGTCATTTACAACCTTCAATTCCAGTGTGAACACCCTTTAAGATGTGAAACATCTTACATATGCTGCTGTGAAATCATTGTCTGGTTTGGTTTTACTGATGGGTCTCTGTTGGATCTTTCTGTAGCCTCATTTATCTGCTTCCTCTTCCTCCTCACTTCTTTCTCGCCTCATTAGAGGCAGTGTACCATTTTGAAGGTTATCATGGATGATCTTACACTGTGAGACTGGCAGTATCTTTGTGAATGATTTTACAGTCCCATTAGAGACCGAACATTGCTGCTGTCTCATCATTTGTGGGCTTTTTTGCATACATTGCAGTAGAAAACATCTAATTTGTGTTGGCTTTAGTGGAGGTACATTTTCGTGTTTCCTTTTTTATTTTCTGTCGGCAGTTTTGACATGACTTTGGTTTATAATAAGGTAGACAGTCTTACAATACAAGAGCTGTCAACAGTCTTGTTCAGATTTTTCCCCAAGTTGTATAATCTTGCTCTGTTTTTCAGCTGTCTAACTGCTTGGTAGCGTCTCCCACCTGTCTCTCCACAGCAGGCTGTAATTTTGTGAGTGATGTGCGTTTAGCGTGTATTCGTCATTTTCCATGGTGAGTCAAAGCAGGTGCTGTTAGTTGGTGGTTCTCTCGTGTCCTAGCTCGGTCCTTCCTCTCAGCTATAATTTACACTGTCTTTCAAGAGTTTGACAAGAGCATATTTGGTCTCTCTTGAAGAAGACGGACCTTTGAGTTTGAGGTGCTAGATGATACACTTAAACTACTATAAGGTCTGAGTTTCTCTTAGATACCTTTTTTGGCCAAATTTCCATCAAAGCAATTACAGAATGTATTGCGACAAACTTAGCGAAAAAGGAAATCCAAGATGGCAGACAAAATGAAAGAAATGTTAGCTAAAATTTGTTATTACACTAAAATTATATTACACCAAAAAAATCTATGAAAATTGTTCAGGCTATTTTAAAATTTACTATTTTACGCACTATTTGTATGTGCTGTTTATTTTATGTTATGTGCTGCATATGTAGGGCATTTCAAATCAACCACTTGTAAAGTTCCATATCTGAAGGTAACTGACTGTGTAGACAATAGGCAACAAGGCAGCTGCCTTTGTTTTGGAACAGACTCATTGTTTCCCACGATTGCACTTCCTCCATAAATGTATTTACACTGGCTCTCTGTCAGATTAAAAATGTAAACGTAAAAAACATCTGTGTAAATGCACCTTTGTTATATAATTACATCTTCAGATTTGAATTCTGTTATTTTACAGTGTACAGGCAGCTTTAGAGATGGACATTATCTAGTCTGCATTCATGATCAGATCAACATGTGTTTTAACAGTGATAAATCCTGAACAAAAACCCTAGCGTTGCTTTGTGCTGAAGTCATTTCGTGTGATGAAAGCCGACTCACATCTCTCATCTCTGTGATCTAGACCTGACGAGACCTGACGGCGTGTGTTCTTGTCATCGCTCTTCCGTCCTGATCAGACACACACTGTTTAATGATATTAAATCACAACAGTCCGGATATTCTTCCTCACAGCCACACGAGCTTGCTATTCCATGTGGAAACATATGTCTGTGATTTGCATCATCTCAGTAAGTGTAATGGCAGAGAGGAGATGATAGCCATCCCACATTAAATCTGTTAAAACCATATAGCGCTCATATTGATGGCCCTCAATGCACACTAACAGGATATTAATAATGCTTGATCTTTCTTATCTACACATTTCAGAGACTCTTCACACATTATTATATCAGTAACTGTCATAATCAAGTCTGGAGGCTAAACAGAGAGAATGAGGCAGAAGAGATAAAATATACTGCCATTCTTTAAGAAAATGGACACTGTTTCAGTTTTAGCCCTCTTCATTTTCTCAAGTGCACACACATACACCACCACAAATGGGTCCAGATTGAAGATTGCAGTCATATTAAACCTGCTTCCTCTTCTTACCGCAGACATACACTTACACATTCGCTTTGGCTAATTGAGGAAGCAAGCTGTTTCACACCGCGTTACTTGGAACGATGAGATTAAATGTGCCAATTGATTGATGTGGTACAGAGTTGCAGATCTCACCTGAAGTAAGGGGTGAACAATCTCACAAAAATACTGACTGTTTCATTTGTGATTAACCACAATGTTAGTGCCATAAAAGATAAAGGAATATCTAAAACAAGATGTCTTGCTGAAAGCTTGGTTTTTGAGATCAGACCTGAAGGGAGGGTGGTGAATCAGAGAGGACTGTAATTGCAGGCTCAGTAGACTTTGAGGTTTTTTAAAGCTGTATGATGATGCTATGCTTCTGACACAACAGCTCTGTTCCAAAACCTAGTTGGTTGCATCATTTTCTGCTCTCTTTAAAGGCAACTACTGTCTAAGGAGACATCCTCACTGAAATTCCAGTAGAGTTTAGTCTTAACCAATGTTATTTAGCTTAGGACTCTAATGCAGGGTTTTCCAAACTGGGGTTCATGAACCCCTGGGAAAATCACACAGGAACTGCTGAGGGTTTGTGAGCTAATGAAAAGCTAATAATTAGTTAAATAATAAAAAATGTACTATTAAAATGTATAAATTATTATTTATTTATTTTTTAATGAAACACTAATCTAAAAAAAAAAAAAAAGCATTTTATTTGATTACCTGTATGTCATGTGATTATTTACCAACGTCAAAGAACAATTTACATGCAAACGTGTTGTTAAATAATTATAATTAAAATCAAAGGGGGCTCAGCCGACAAAAATGTTTGGGAATTTCTGCACTTGTGAGAAATAAAAGTACATGCCACAAATTAATATTGGTGAAAATAGTCCTTTGTTACTTACATTGAACTATTTTGTTGATATTTCTGCATTTAAATAAGTTATGTTTTTAGGCAGTATAATTTGCTTACTGTGCTTACTGTTGTGCTCTTATGCTCCAGAAAGTCTGGGTGAAGTGCTATCTAGGCAGGACTATTAAGAACTACCTTAGTCAAAGCTTTATCTAGAAGATGTACATTATAATTAAAAATTGTATAATACACAACATAAATAATGATGATTTTGTAATTCTACAGGCTGTAATCTACCCCTTGTTCTTTTCTTCTTCTCTTTCTTTCCTTCTTTCCTTCCATAAGCAGAGGTTGTGGCAGTGATTGTACTTTTGCTCCAGATTTTGCTGTGCTATTTTTAGGTTGTGTGGGTGGGTTGGCTCTCTTATAAAGAGAGCTGTTGCTGTGTGTGTGTGTGTGTGTGTGTGTGTGTGTGCGTGCGTGCGTGTGTGCGCACGCGCGTATATGCATGTGTGTCTGTATTTATGTGTGTTCTTAATTCAAAATGGTCTGTGTTGAAACCGAAACAGTAATTAAAGTGTTTTGAACACCGGCTCATGCACACAATGCATGTGTATATCGAGTCCACATCTTGTTTAAATTGATTTAACTATTTTGATCTTTCTCAGACTTTTCAATGCTTTCGTTCAGTACTTCTTTGTCATATAATTTTGTAGATAATAAGTGTCCACACATTAATACAGATAAACCTTATGAAAAACTATACAAAAACTGCCAGAACATTATAAAAAATATATCTATGCATACACCCCCCAAACATACACTACTGTCCAAGTTTAGAATTGTTTTCAACATTGATAATAATAAGAAATGTCTCTGATTTCTGAAGGATCATGTGACACTGGACACTTGAGTAATGACTGTTGAAAATTTAACTTTGGCATCAGAGGAATAAAATAAATTTTCAAATATGTTAAAACAGAATTTTGATCAAAGAAATGTAGGCTTGGTGAGCATAAGAATCTTCTTTCAAAAACGTTAATACTAATATTTTGTGAATATGACATAGATGTCAAGAAGTCAAATGAAGTTAAATGTTTTCTACTCATTAATGGTTGTGTGTGGATTTATTGGTAGGTTGGTAAGCTGTACAAAGATGTCCCAGGACACCAGTGTCTACGCTCCAAGCCAGTGACACACCCATGGTTTACCACACACTGGCTCTAATACACTTTATACTCACTTACACACACACATACACTCAGGGAAAGCCCCGAGCTTGCAGAAGCAGAGACAGTGTGACAACTGGTGTGTGTCTATCGGTTTTCCAGATTGTTCTGGGTGTGTGTCAGTGCTGTTTAGTCAAAAACTCTATGTCTTTGTATTATTAAAAATAATGGTAAATTCTTCTTAAAAGGAAATATCTCAGCTGTATGAGCATATTTCGGATACTATTTGTGCAGCAAATCAAGCTCTGTTTAAGATGCAACACACAGACTGCAGACAGACAGAGTCGGCATGAAATTGCAGAGTCACTGCAGTGCATCAATACTCATCTGAATACAACACTCACAGCCTGCCAACTCGCTGACCTTGTGTGTGTGTGTTTGTGTGTGTGTGTGTATCTGAGTGTTTTTGTCTGTGTGTAGTGTGTTTGTTCTAAACCAAAAGATCTCTTTTGTGATGAAACCTGTTTTGTTTTTTTTCTGTCTCTCTCAGCCCAAGTTAATGGCGAAGGATCTTCTAGACCTGGTGGCATCCCATTTCAACCTGAAGGAGAAGGAATATTTTGGAATCTCTTATGTAGATGAGACGTACGTATACCCAAGACATCCTATTAAATATTACATCTGCCTCTAACCTATGAGAAAAGGTGTAATCATGAACAGTTCAGCTCTTTGACTGTGCCAGGACTGGATGAGTGAACATGCTGTGATAATTCCACAGGGAAATGATTGGCTTCACTCTTTCTCTCCTCTTCACTTTCTATGACAACCAGCTCTTCATTCATCCTACACAGTGTGACCTACCGCTGTGTGACATTTGTTAGTTGTATCTTTGCATGATTTCTTTAAGGCACCCACACACCCACACCCACACACACACTCACTCAAGAGAAGCGTTCCGTCTGTTCTCACTGCTGGTGTGCTTAGGGGAATGTGTTATTTGTAGTTCCCAAAGATTTTGAAATGTTGTCTGGTGACCTTTGATCCACCCCACTGTACATCCTTCCCAACAAGGGGTTGACGGTTTGCATTCGCCAAGGACAACATGCAAATGGACAAATGCATTTCTGTCAGAAACACGCACACAATGTGAGTTAAAGAGGCACAATCATTTCCCTATACAAACACAATTTAAAACGCATTGGGCTTGTCAGTGGTACAACCATCCGTATTACTATTGTTCCACCCAGAGCACTGTAGGATCAACTTTACTCATCTAGTTCTTCAGAAAATCAAAATAATATGTTAATAAATTATATATATATTTATATAATTTATTAAATACTAATATGCGTGTATATATAAAATTTATATCATTAATATATTACTAGATCTTTTTAAAAGTAGAAAATATATTGTACTGAGTAGAATCTACTTGTTAAAGTTTATATATCTGTGTGCAACGGAATACCAATGATCAAACAAATAGTTTCCTGAGTGCTTTTGTTTTTGTCATCACTGGCTAAATTATGCATGAAAATGCACATGCGATGACATCTTGAACATAAAACAGCCCTCTTGAGGCTCATTTTTCGCATGATGTTTTATGACGTTATGTGGCACTATGAATGAGACATTGTTAGATGTTGCAAGACATTTCCGGTTGCTGTTACAGATGCTATCAGTCATTTCTCTTGGGCTGTGTTTCAGGGGTCATTTCAGCTGGTTGCAGTTAGATCGTCGTGTTCTGGAACACGAGTTTCCTAAGAAATCTGGACCCATTGTGCTTTACTTCTGCGTTAGGTAAGTACAGCTGCAACAAAACCACAATAAACGTTTATATGTATACACATACGAACATATTTATTATTAATAACATGAATAATATAAATATATAATAAAATACAGTTATATATTACATATATATTTATTTATTTATTTAAATTATTTTATTTATTACTCATACAAATAATATATAATGTATACAATATTAAGAAATGTATAATATATGTTTATCGACAGAGAGAATAAAAGAGAAACGTCCATATCACTTCAACAAATCCCAGCTGAATATTAAAAAAGAAAACACTTAACACCTCCAGAATGAATTAGCATCAACACTTCGATCAGAGTGTTTTCATGTTGGGGGCTTTGTTTATTGTTTCAAATTAGCAGGGTCAGTAAACCACAGTTTACTGGCAGTTACCAGAAAAACATCCAATCAGAATCCACCGTTCCTGTCATTAACACCCCCAGCAATTTGAGCACCATGGCAACAGCAGAGTGTTAGTCAGAATGTGTTTGAATTGCAGAGCATGAGCAAATATCTGTTGGGTGGGTTGATTCGTTTAGATTTTAATTGCATCTGCTTCGAAATATGACCAATACAAAGAGCAGCCAGTATATTTATTGCTCTTGTGTGTTTGTATGTCTCTGTGTGTGCGAGAGAGTTAAAGTGGGCACATTTGTGTGCTTCCTCACAGTATTTTACTGTGTAAGTCGCAATCAGCACACAGTCATACATCACCACGCTCGCTGTGGGTGGATGCTGGTTTATTGCTGTCAAGCTCAGCATTAAAATAGCCAAGCATTTCACCCATTTGTTGGGACACACTTGAATTGCTTTTCTCTCATTGAGTCTATTCCTCTTGCATCACTTTGCTTTTCTGGGTCACACACAGACACAAACACTTAAATGCACGCATACGCATGCATTTTGCTCTAATAGCTGCGTGCAAAGTTGGATGTATTTTGCTTGAGCTATTGCATGTCAGTGCATTTTAAATGGGAGTGGAGGCCCAGTTTTAATGCATGCATGATGTCCTGTGTGCATCAATGTGTATGTGTGTTGTCCTTTCTGCTCGTGATTGGGCTATTGATTGGAGTGAGCTAAAGTCTTTGATGCGTGTAAGACTCTGTCTCACTCACATCTCAGATTAAACCAGCTGTCAATACAGTTTTAATCACTCTAATCTCTCTCACTTTCACTCGTTTTCTGTCTCTCTCATTCCTCTCGCTCCTTTAAACAGTCAGCCATGGATTCAAAGCATGTGTCTTCATGTATCATGTGTCATATGGTTCATTTTAAGTTCAGTGTATGCCTCAGTGTATGTTCAAGGTCATATTATCAGTTTGCATCTGTACGTACTGTATATACTGTATATGCATGTGTGTGTCTGTGTAACAGTCCATGTGTGAATGTCACAGCTTCAGCCTTCAGCTGAAATGAAAAATGTTATGCTGAGAGCGCTTATTTATTTATTTTGAGACAATTGTTTATGTGTTTGTTTGTTGTTGTAGTTCCCGCTAACTCTAATCTGACTGCTAAATGAAGCGTGCACAGTGGAAATTGTTTTCTTTTTGTGGGTTTTGAGAGGAATGGATATAGCAGTGTTTATGATGCCCTCTAGTGATTGGTCTTTGGGTCTGCGTATATAATACATTGTTTCATTCAGTGAGTTCATTCAAAAAGTCTGAATGTACCTGCTAAGGAGGAATCAGAATTGGTTGCTCTTACTAAACTATCATGTTTGGCAAACTTAATATTTGAATTGTGTATATTGTACATGCAACTGTAATGTTTTCAAACTTTAGCCATAATGTGATGTGCATGTTATTTTCTCTTCTACAGGTTCTACATAGAAAGTATCTCTTACCTTAAGGATAATGCCACAATAGAGCTGTTCTTCCTCAATGCAAAGTCCTGCATCTATAAGGTAAACTGTTGTCACTGTTCTATCACTAGAGGGCAGTATTAACTAATGCCCCTTTACATCCATTTGTTACTTCCATCTATGTCCATGGAGCACCTTAGGCATAAATGCCACGTTACAGATTTCTCTGGAAAATGACATCATGGCAACGCTGATTGACTGATGGTACTGTAAGAATGTGCAAAGTACCAAGCTCTTCACTAGCACATATATTACATTAATTATACATATATACACTATTATTCAAAAGTTTGGGGTCATTAAAGGTGCTGTATGTAGGATTTTGACTCTACTAAAGCATAAAAATACCATAATATGTTTGCAGATATTTAAGAAACATGCTAAGTTAACATACTTGTTTATCTGAAAAACAATACTACAGTCAGTTATTCTCCTTTGAAAATGTATATTCCGGCCCGGAATGACTGTGTTTGTTATGGTTTGTGAAACCCGCCCACTGCCAGTTTACCCAATTGTATTTCGGCACCACGGGTTGCCAGTTGGCGGAAAACACAGCCTATTTAATTTAATTAATCGGCATGTGCGCTTGTTCCTGTTGGTGTCGTTAATCTGGCAACCTGCGTGTGAGTCAAGTCTGAGGAGGAGGGGCCGGGTGAAAAAAACTGTCTCCAATATTTTGAATTTGGACTGCAATACCTAGTTCAACTGCTAGGTGTTAATCCTACATACAGCACCTTTAAGGTATTAAAAAATATTTTATTCACCAAGGATGACTTGAACTGATCAGAAGTAAACCATAAAGACTTAAACATTGTTACAAAAGATTTAAATTTAAAATAAATGCTGAACCTTCTTTTAAAAAAATTGTATCCACAAAAATATAAGCAGCACAACAGTTTTCAATATTGATAGTAATAAGAAATGTTTCTTGAGCAGCAACTTATTAGAATGATTTCTGATGGACTGGAGTAATGGCTGCTAAAAATTCAACTTTGCATCACAGGAATAAATTGCATTTAAAAAAAAATATATATATATATATATATATATATATATTTCAATAGAAACCAGTTAATTTAAATTAAAAAACACTTCGCAGTATCATTGTATTTTTGATTACATAAATGCAGTCTTTTGAACCCAAACTTTTGAATGGTAGTGTTTATAAATAATAAATATAATAAAAAATATAATTAAATATTTGCAATAGCTTTTTTGATTTGTTAAAAAAAGTGCTTCATTCTTACAAAAACATTCTGTATTTGTGAATGTGTGTGTGTGTGTGTGTGTGTCACTGGTCACATACCACAGATTCCCACCATGAGCTCATTGCTCACACTTTACTCTAGAGTCAGCTTTCTAATACATGCCAGTGCTCTGTGTGTGACATTCCTGAAATTCTTCAGCAAAGGTAATGAATTGCCCCGTTTGACTTGGTCATTGAAGTAATTAAGACCCCCTACACTTCAAAAACCCCCTCACATAAAACCCATGTGTGTGTATGTGGCTTTGTCCTGCTATTGATTACACAGGAAATAGCTGAAGTGATTTAGATAGACCCTTCAGTGATAAGTCAACAGATCAGGTCATTAAAAGAGAGAGAGATAAGATAAGAGACAGATTAATGGAGATATCCTGTCTGCTGTGATCCTGAACTTAAGGGTCTCTTTCTCTGTCTGTCTCCAGGAGCTCATAGAGGTGGACAGCGAGGTGGTGTTTGAACTGGCCTCTTATATCTTACAGGTAAGATCATGTCAGACTGTTTATCATTTTGTGGACCTTCGTAAAACCATGCAATGAACTTTCATAAAGTTAATACATCTCAAATACACTTGTGTAAGCGTTATAGAGTCATATTCAGGTCACTACAGTATTTCAGCCTGACAGGGTGCTTTATTTTAAATCTAAAACAGGATGTATCCTTTGTACTGTAAGTTATCCATACGAGGGAAATACTTTGGAGAAATATGGTTTTCCTTTATGACTGTGTGTATGTGTGATCCAGGTGTAGTATCAGGTATGTTATGTGTGTTTGACCTTTTGGAGGATTCAGTCCAGATGGCTGCGACTACATCCCCTACTGAGACACACATGCACCGTTCTGTGTATCAGAGGATACGATCTTTCCAAGCGGTCTCGTCTACCATCAAACACTCATTATTGATACTAAAATATGTCTTTTTTTTCTCCCACAGGAAGCTAAAGGAGACTTCACGAGGTAAGAGGCTGTTTGAATGAACGAATCACCTTCCATTGACCTCTTTTACACTCGCACACTATCAAAGTCTCTATCAGTGTGTCACTGCAGAGTGAAAGCAGATCCAATTTGTGGCGTATATCAAACTCTCCTTCCCACATAAGCACATGCACACGATTCAAGAGCGATGGAGAGAGAGAAAGAAAGAGAGATATGGGGGTGTGAACCCTGGGAACGGAGACAGAGGGGAGGAAATGGAATGCAGAGGATAAACAGTGTTAAATTACACACACTAACCCCTGGCTCTCTCTCCATCAAACACACACACTTACACAGACACTTTCTACACACAGTATCTCAGCTACAAATCTGTCACTTGTGCATCCTTACAGCTTTATTCTGTCACTCTGTTTTCTTCGACTCAATTTGCTCTACCTCTTACACTTCCTCTTAACCTCTCCACCGCTCTGTGTTTGGAATGGCACACTACCATACTGCCCTAATTTTTGCAGTATGCATTTTACATATAGTGTTAACATTTTGTGAATGTGGAATGCCCTGATAGTCACTGACTTTGCCTAAATGTGCATTATACATCCTGAGCACATTGTAAGGGATAATATATCCCACAATGCAATGTACTTGACTTAACCTTCCATTTCAGAAATGAACTGGAAACAATATCAGTTGTGATTTTAACATTTCCATCTTGATTTATTAGTTGATCAAATTGCCATCTTTACATAAATTGGTTGCAAATGCAAAATAATTTTTATTTTCAAGAATGTGAAAATTATTGTCATTTACACAATTATTATTACTATTAAATTGCAATTATACTAATGATAATAATTAATTATTATTAAAATATGAATTATATTTAGAATATTAAAATATTTTATTTTAATTATTTTTTTCTGTGTCTTCTGTCTCTGTTCTGTAATTCTGATTGACTGATTTTTTCACTCTGTTAGGTGCTTCTATTTCTGAGTATTTTGTGTTATTTTCACAGTAATGATGCTACTAGGGCCGATCTGAAGAAACTGCCAGCACTGCCTACACAAGCACTGAAGGAGCACCCTTCACTCGCATACTGGTGAGACATACACACTTATACACACAGCTGTCAGCTGATAATGGAGAGGTATTAACGATATGTATCTGCTCTGTGTTCTCTGAACACCATGGGAGAGTATTCCCCAGAATAATTCTCTAACCTAATTTTCCCCGAATTCTATTTGATGCGAATGAAGTGTTTCACAGATGCTGCCGTTCTGAGACACTCTCACTCACACATTCATATTGAGCAGGCCGGTGTACTTCCTGTTCTAAGAATGAACTTATCTTCTTCATGGAGTTGTATTTCATTGGCTGTGTCTCTGTACATCTGTAAGCTTTCACTCTTGTCTGTTTCGTGTTCCTGCGGAATTGTAATAGGCTGACAGCCACATTCTCATGAACATTGTCATCTGTTCCGCTAATCTGTGTGTCTGTGTGTGTTGTGTTGCAGTGAGGACCGGGTCATTGAGCACTATAAGAAGCTAAGTGGACAGTCCAGAGGCCAGGCTATTGTCAAGTAAGAAATAATATTGTCTTGACCAAAATGTTTGTCCAAATGCATTTTATCTTCATCCAAAAATAGGGATGCACCGATATGAAAATTTTGGCCGATAACCGATAATTCTTTATAAATGAAAGCCGATATAACCGATATGTTGGCCGATAAATCTAAATCCCAATTTTTATATGATTTTTGAGCCTGATTACAAAAAAAGTCTCACCATTAAAAGCATTAAACACTTCAAAATAAATCAAACATAAAGCAGCCTAACAAATAAATAAAACAGTGCTTAAATAATGCAAACAAATCACTGGACAGCATACATGTAAAAAGAAAAAAAATCATATGCCATGGATAAATTAAACGGAATAGCCTCCGCACCGACAGTTAAATTATTTTAATTAAACCATATTGTTGATGAAAATAATAAGATAAAAATAAAAGTGTTGGTTATTTTTATTAATATATCAATGATTTTGAAAAAGAAGTATCTTAAATTAATACCACTGTTTCAAATAGCAGCATGCAGTTTTAGCTGCGTGAGCCGCTGAAGAGCTGAATGAACACCGGTAAACTGAACAGAGATGGGCAGTAGCGTCGCTACAAGTAGTGACGCTAGTAGTTTAACTACATTTCTCAGTAGCGTGGGGGTAGCGTCACTGCTTTCTGAATCAAATAGCTTTTCGGTAGTTAAGCTCTTTTTTTGATCAAGTAGTGCGGTAGCGTCAACAAAAGCTAACGTTACATTTTCCAAAGAAAGCATTCTGAAACTCAAGCTCAAATCAGAAATATAACAGCTACGGATCACTGATCCTGGATCAGTAAGTGACGCCACAGACGCTAAACCTCGTAACGCCATTGGCTCCTCAAACTGTCAGTCAAACCTCATTATTCCTCCCGCCTCTCTCGTCAATGAAGTGCGGCGCGCGGTTTAGAGCATCTCAGCTTGTTTGCTGTCTGAAGGTAAATAAAGAACTGTTGATTGAATAAGTACAGCGGTTTCTTTACTCAAAAAACACTATTTAGGCTAATGCTTATTTTTGTTTTTTGTTTTTGAGGAGTGGAGAAGAGTTTCTCTATCATTTGTTGTCAAGTCACAGCCAAATAGCTTGTGCGAAGCGCTGAATCTGTCATAATATGATACTTTGGCCAAATAACAGAAAAAAACTGAACGCCCACATAATGACAGAAAACTGGGGGAAACGGGACACGAGTCAGGAAAAAAATAAAACAATAAAAATTTAAAAAACATTCACTGGTCAAAAGCTTCGTATTTGAATTTGATTTTGGTGAAATTTTTATACATCTGTAACAGTTTTTATTGATCTTTGTTAATGTTAGTTAATGAAAATACAGTCGTTCATTGGTAGTTCATTTTAGTTCACAGTACATTAACAAATGTTAACAAACAACTTTGGATTTTAATAATGCGTTAGTAAATGTTGAAATTAACATTAAGATAAATGCTGCAGAAGTATTGTTCATTCTTAGTTCATGTTAACACTAGTTAACTCTTAACTAATGAACCTTATTGTGAAGTGTTACCATTTAAATAAATGTATCTGTATACAATAAAGCCACGATACCAACTACCAATAGGAGGTTTCCGGCCGACAGCAAAAATTTATTTTGCCTATGTCACAATTTGAGGTCAATCCAGCCCTGTATTTGATACTGATTATGTGGCCAAATTGGTTTGGAACAGCTATAAACAATTAAACTGATGCCTGTCTATCAGCTTGACTGACAGTTTTATTGATCACAGAGCATTGATTTGGTATTATGTTGGTTCAATAGAAATTTTTTTTTTTTTTTATTAAATAGCTTGGATGTAGTAAACTACTTTTGCCATGTTGCCGTAGCTTAGCTTGCTACATTTCCCAGGGCTGTAGCTTTAGTGTAGTTAAGCTTCATTTAAAGAAGAGTAACTGTTAGCTTAGCTCACTACATTTTCCAAGTAGCTTGCCCAACACTGAAACACGACAGTGCGCTGAAACACGACAAATTAAGCCAAAGAATTCACAACGTTTTATTATAATAGTGTTCTCATTATAATAATGTATATATGATAGTCCCAATCATTGTTATTAATGTTGTTCATTGCTGTTCGTGCTGCGTGTGCTAAAACTTAAGAGCTGAATGAACACTGGTAAACTGAAGCGCTTTGCTGGCAGCTTATTTAACTCAAGGAAATGCATCATATATGAGATTAATCAGCTATTTATACAACATAAACATAATATTACAACTTAAATATGTACAAAAAGACGCAAATGCACAAGTGAACTCGAACTAAGTTACGTGCTAACCAGATGTGTTACTTCTGTTGTGGATGCGCTCTCCCCGCAACAACACGCTGAAACACGACAAATTAGACCAAATAATTCACAACGTTTTATTATAATAGTATTCTCATTATAATATTATATATATGATAGTCCCAATCATTGTTATTAATGTTGTGCTTTACTGTTCGAGCTGCGTGCACTGAAACTTAAGAGCCGAATGAACACTGGTAAACTGAATCGCCTTGCTGGCAGCTTATTTAACTCAAGGAAATGCATCATATATGAGATTAATCAGCTATTTATACAACATAAACTAAACATAATAGTACAACTTGTATGTACAAAAAGACGCAAATGCACAAGTGAACTCGAACTAAGTTACGTGCTAACCAGATGTGTAACTTCTGTTGTGGATGCGCTCTTCCCGCAACAACGCGCCGAGCAATACAAAATAAAACCAAAGAATTCAAAACGTTTTATAATAATATGTTCTCATTATAATATTATATATATTATAGTCCCAATCACATAGCCTAGTTATTAATGTGCGCTGTAGTTTGACATGCGCTGAGCTAAAGATGATCACTGAAGCACTGTATTAACACTCTATTAGCTTAACCAAACAAATTCTTCTCGTAACAGATTAATTAATTATTTTATCCATTATCCATTAATTATTTAACAGTAATGTTCTCATTATAATATGACAGACTTGCCCTGCACGTTGCACTTCACTGTATTTTCCTTTTCGAAGTGATTCCAATAATATTTAATGCAATTAAAAACCATCATGGTGAACAGTGCGCATCTGAAGTGCCTCTGCAGGAAATAATGCATTATTTATCGGCTTTAATATATCGGCCAAATTTTCTTATCGGGTCGATAACGATAACAGAAAAATTTACATTTATCGGCTGATACCGATATGGTGGCTGATATATCGCGCATCCCTATCCAAAAATGAAAATTGTCATCATTTGGTCACCCTCATGTCATTCCAAAAACAACTTCTGCAGAACGCAAAAGAAAATATCAGATATTTTAGCTATTTTTTTGTTCATATCATGAATCAATGCAGTCATTAACCTTAAACATCATCACATATGGTCACATGGCGTGCAAGAACCAATGAGATTTGATGCTTTTGACTCCTTTGACTTTTATTAGTGTTATTTTTTGTGTTCCACAGAAGAAAGCAAGCAATTTGTTTTTTAGTTTTGAGTGAACCATACTTTTAATTTTGAACACAGTGTTCTTTTATGCTTGTATTATACTAAAACTTCTTTTAGGGAAACATTTTGCTTGAAAAGTGTGAAATTCTAAGTGTGCCTAAAGTATCCAAATACTTGTTTTTGCACTTTCAGTGCTGATAATCCTTTTCATGCATCCTACTTCCGAGATCCACTCCCATATGTTCACTGCTATTGTAAATTGTCTGCATATGTAACATCCATAACATACTGTCAATGATTTCTTCTTTCTTCTCTCTCACAGTTATATGAGTATAGTGGAGTCGTTACCCACATATGGAGTGCATTATTATGCTGTTAAGGTGGGTCAGTGTGCTCGGAGGGAACATTTATAATCACAGCCGTCAGTCCACACACACACACATTCTCACGACCTATAGTATCAGCGCTTGACTTAAGTGTTAAAGGATGCTTAAGACTCAGTGTGTTTAAGATAATTGTGCTATCATCAACCGTGAGCTGACACTTCTCTTTTTATCAACGTGTGTGTGTGTGTGCACGCACATTAACACTCTCTTTTTCTCACTCTTGCTCTCTCTCAGGATAAGCAGGGTATCCCGTGGTGGCTGGGTTTGAGTTATAAAGGCATTTTTCAATATGACTACCAGGACAAAGTCAAACCAAGAAAGGTAAGACTGTCTTTCCTCTGTGGACTTACTATAGTTTGACTTCTTTTTGTCCTCCCTTCATATCTCTTCATCTTGGTCATCCTGTAATAGTTTTACCTCCCTGATGGTAATTAGTAGTGCTTGGCAAAATTCGTCCCTCACCAGTGGGACAAGTGGAACGAGACCTTAAGTCATTCCACTTGTTGAGAAGAGGTGTGCCATTACTTTTCTGAGTGGTCAGACTTTCTTGTCAGGTGATAAAATGGTCTAATTAGTCTTTTTTGACTTGGGCAACCACCCAGAACCCAGTCACTTCTAAAAAATGTAGCTTATGACAGTGCTTTTTAAGAAAAGCTCTTTGTTTCTTCATGAGAGAGGGGAACAAATCCCACTTCTCCTTTAAATCTCTCTGCTTTGCAGAAAATCCAGTGGATGTAAGCAGTTTCCCTTACGCTGTGTTTTGAAACTTAGCTTGAGCTGTGTGTTTGTGCATGTGTTTGAATATGTGTTCATCACCTAGTCACCTTTGCTTAACCTCATGATGTCAGCCAAGAGAAGTCTGACCGTCTGACACTTGGGTGTGGTGACCTCAGATAGGTCATGACCTCTGGTGGTCTGACCCCATAGCGTTTTTTTGTAACTTTAGACAGAGACTGTCAAACTTCCAGACAGACGATCAGTGACACCGGGTAACTGAAATGTTACAAATCTGTCTCAGTCAGAAGAAAGGCTTGCTGTCGGAATTACTTTATTTCAGGTGTGTGTCCCGCTGGCTTTGGTTTTCCATTCTCACAGCACACACCCGTGTTTAAGTTCTCTCCTAAGGACAGGCAAAAACTTCAGCCTGTGGTGAGGAACAGAAAAACCTTTCCCAAACCGCAAGCTAAAAATAGCGTTCAAAGCAGAACATCCAGCCAAGCGAAAAGCCAAACTCAGGCCTATTTACAGAGAAGGATCTGTTACAGAAAACGAGAGTTGAAATGAAACGACGCAGCAGAGGGCAGCTCAGAATGGAGGGAAGAGAAACCAGCGAGAAGAACAGACGCCTCTACAAAAATGCCGCAGATGCAAACTAAACAAAATTATAGCTCTACTGACAAATCCACCTAAACCTGGATGACAATTTAAAGGGATAGTTCAACCAAAAATGAACATCATTTACTCACCCTGATGATCCAAACCTGTAATGCTTCTTTTTCTACTACATTATGCAAAATAATGTAGTTTAAATAATGTTTAAACTATTTTTGGTGATACAGTGCAACAACATTGAACCCCACTGACTTTCATTGTATAGAGGGAAAAAAAATTAAATGGTAATAAGAAATGGCATAAGAGTGAGTAAATGATGACAATATGTTCAGTCTTATGTGAACTATTATTTTAATCTCAGAGAACAATCAGACATCTAGCCCTGCGTTCAAATGCCAGGCTGCAACTTTCCACTGATCTGCATTTCAGATGGGTCATTGCCACTAATGTTCTCATTACACAGTTTGCACGTTTTAATGTTTTGATGATAAGTTCACATGCTCTAATGATTTGTGGCTGTTCACCATCTGTAGGCAGTGTGTGTGAGAGACTGTTGGATATACTGTTAAATATGCCACACACTAAAAGTTGCAGACTTGGTGAGTTAGTGGTTGGGTTTATTTAATGAGTTTCAAACTAATTTAAACCCTCTCCTAATGAGAAACCACAGAGCATTTATGCCAAAGCCTGTGTGTGTGTGTGTGTGTGTGTGTGTGTGTGTGTAAAGTTTCACAGAGGTGTGACGAGTACATTTGTGGTTTCATCATGAATTGGGGTGCATGTGTTTCTCAAGAGCCATTGTCCTCTACCTAAACTCCCTCCGCAGCCTCGCTGACTCCAAAACCCGCAACAGGAAACCCAGCAGCAGACACCCGCAGGATTACTGTCGCCCTGACAACACAAAACATACTGGAAACATTAGTGCGTCTGACGAATCTGGGACCACTCCCCAAAAACTGGCATGTGTGCGGCTGTTTCTGATTGGTTTGGATCAGCTTATTAGCTCTACTAACTGAAAGATTCTTGCCTTGTAAAACATATGAACAGCATAGCCAATCTAAAAAAATGTATAGCTGCCCTTCTAGCCAGATGTGACGTTATAGCTGAATCATGGGATTGCAACCCTTGAGTCACCGGTGATTGTTTTCATCCTGTCTGCTGCTAGTGGCCTTTGACCTTTCCAATGCCCTGTCTTTTCTCATAAGCGCTCGTTATAGCTCTGGCTAAGTAAATACCATGCCACACATGCAGTCTTCCTGTACTCTGTGCGTCTTTGTGAGAGAAAGGGGTGGGGGTTTGTTGTATTATTCTATGTACAGACAGACTGCAGGGTGGGTGTTGTGCGTTATAATAGAAGCAACTGGAGTGAATAGTCATAGTGACGAAATGCCTATGACATTTACACTGAGACTCCTTCTTAAAATCTAAACTCCCTTATGTTGAAATTTTCTGAATAAGCAGGTTTTTGTCTTTAGTGATCTTTAGCTTTGTGCTTGAACTCTAGATAGGAATATGTTTTAATACGTGGTTAGCTGTTCTAAAACCTGGTTAACTGTCTATATAGGCAAGATTATTGGGCATCATGGTCTCAATTAAAAGTCTGTTTCAAATAGCAAACAACAAAATTATGCTCATTTCAGCCAACAGCAAAGGCAGCATTGCATGTATTATTGGCCGATTAGGCAATCCCAGAATGCATTGAAAGATTTTATTTATTTATTTTTTATTTTTTTTTATTTTTTTGGATGAATAAAAAATGCAAAAGAACAGGCTTTATTTGAAATAGAAATATTTTCTAACATTACAAATGCCTTTACTGCCACTTTGATCAATGCATTGATTAATGCATCCTTACTGAATAACAGAATTGATTTCTTTAAAAAAAAAAAAAATAAATAATAATAATAATAATAATAATACGTTAGTATAAATCTATTTTAATGAAAAGTAAAAAAAAGAAAGAAAAAAAGGAAAATGGTACAGTCTAATTAAGATTAGACTATTTCACTCAACATTTGTGTATGTGTTGTGCTTGCATGCTTTTGTTTCTGAGTTTTTAGCTGAACTGCATGCTAAACTTTACTGGAATCAACTGTATCAGAACAGAGGTGGGGTTTTCAGATACAGGCATAGCCAATCTCTGGACCCCATCACCATGGCTGTGAGCCTTCATTAAAATCCTTTGATGTCCAGAACAAGATTTAACCCTGTTTCCAGAGATCTAAATAACCAAACAACATGAGGGCTAGAACACGGTTTAGCTGTCAGTGAAATATGTGCTGGAACTAACCAGGATTCAGAGCATCACTGGCCACATGGGCCCCTTTGAAATGTCTTTTCTCTCTTGCAGCCTCTCGTGACTGCACGCCTCAAAATCACACACACTTTCAGCTGAGATTGTCTCAGTCCAGAACAATAGCTGAAGTCCCCACTTCCACCTCACTGTGCCCAAAATACTCTGGTGTGGTTAATGCTCCATGCCTCATTGGCTCTTATAACTGCACCACGCTACAGAGTGTTTAGATGTCATGGAACATTGTAGCCTCCCTCACTTTCTTTTTCCTCTCCCTCCCTCTCTCTTAAGGAGAGAGATTTGTATCTCCATAATGTAAGTTGTTTTGAAAGTGTTAAGGTTCAAGTTTGTTCTTGGTCCCATGAGACCATCAAAGCTTCTCATAAACACCAAGAAACATTGACGCCATCAAAATCTCTGTGCTGTTCAGTTGCCCTGTGTCTATGATATTTTGGGACGTAAAACATAAGGAATTTAACTATTCTGCTTCCATTTCCACTAAATGATTTAATGTCCCTCTGTTTTATATTAATTAGTCTTTTAATAGTACAGAACTTTGGTATACGCTGTGGTTTTTAAAGTACTTATAAATAAATTAGAATTTAATTAACAACTCGTTTAGTACTTCTGAGGAAAAATATACTGAACAAAACAATACTATCTTTGGTAATATATTTTAATGTTATTTATTACTTTTATTTCTACTGCTTTTATTACTATTTGTATAAGTGTTAATTTAGTGATATGTATCATTAGACCAAAGAAAGAGTCATTTGTAAACAGACAATTGAGTCATTGTAGGTGTCAACTCTGTATTCTTGTGATTCTTTATGCATTATTGTGCATCAACTTGTCTTTCTCTCTCATTTAATTTCATTTAATTTATAGTCAAAGACTATAGAATACCCAAGACGTGTCACTCGTATCCACCTTTTTCTTCAACGCGGAAGTAAGCCTATGGGTGAGACTTCCGGTTCATTAGCCGCGATAGGTAAATAACGAGAAGGATAACAATGTGCAGTAAACGATAAAACGGTTTGCACTGCAAACCAGTGTGTTCATAATATAAGACACACCAATTTTCAATATCAAGCAGCAAAACGAACCATTTTGTACAACTAAAAATAGCTGGACACGGATGAGACCAGAAGCTAGACCCATAGAATTTACAAATGGCCACGCCCATTTTTACAGCAAGAAAAAGGGTGGATAGTTTTGAATGGGGAAAAATGCAACGCTCAATATGGCCGCTCAAACGCAGGAAGCCCCGCCTTCTGAATTAAAGCCAATCGCTAATCGGTAAAGTCTGCACGTCATTACAGCTGCTGTTAGAATTCCCGGTTGCTATAGAAACAGTCAGCACTCTGAGACATGCACTCAGGACTGCGCATGCATACTGGATGATCTAGCCTTAAAAATAAGCTTTTTATAACGTTATTTGAGCAAAAGAAACAGCATTTATGATACAGTTGTTGTCAGATTTCTTCAGTGATTTCGAATATGAAATTTAATCGTAAGCTTAGTGAACAGTTTTGGAGAATTTGATGTTTCCCCATTCAAATAGATAGGTGCTGCACTTGCATGCCCGAGAGGCGTTTCAAAGATGGCCACCGAGTGACATGACTTGTCTTAAAGAGACTTTGTTTATAGTGCAATTCAACGATTCATGCAATTCATATTGTAGTCTCGTTTTATCTAAAATTGTATATTTAGTAGACATGCAGGAAGACTATTTTAATGTGGTATGTTATCTGCATCAGTGGAATGTTGCAGATGTTAAAGGACTGTTATCGGAAACGAATGCTGTGAAAGTCATTTGATTCCAGTATATTTTTAAAAATGGAACCAGTTCTGAATAAGAAACGGTTCTTAATTCCAAATCCTAGTGATATATGTGGAAATAGTTTTGTGTGTGTCTGTGTGTGTGTACGTGTGTGTAACTATGTTCCTTCCCTCCCCTCTTCCTTCATCTGTCCATTGTTTTCCCAGGCTCTTAAAATTCTTGAGCTCTTCAAGCCAGCCCCCTCCCCTTCTCTCTCCACTCTCTTCCATCATTTTTTCATTTCTCTTTTCCTTTATTTTCTTCTTTTTTTCTTACATCAAGGTCTTTGCTAAGGAATGCTTATATACAAAGTATGTTTAATGACTGTTAACAATTATGGACATAATTGATAGTTTAGATTGTATATACCTCTTATGTACCTTGGAAAGAGTGTATAGGCTCTTTTTCTTATTAAATGAAACTAACAGTTTCAGCAAATGTACAGTATATATTCATACCACTTTCTCCGCCACTCTCTATTTCTATTGTGTTTTCTTTGTGTCTGTGCAGCTGATGGCTCCAGGAGTCCAATGTGTGTACCGCAGACAGCCGTGTGTGTGTGTGTGTGTGTGTGTGTGTGTATGTGCATGATTGTGTGTAATGAGAACCAGAACCAGGTTTCTTGAGTGAATGAGGGGAAAAGAGGTGGAGGAGTTTAACAAAGCTGTAGCACTGCGTTTTGAGGGGTTACTACAGCACACACACCAACACATCACTCTGAACTCTCCATAAACCCCGCCCACACAGGAAGTGTGTGTCCCAGAGGGAGGAGAGGCTTGGAAGGGGGCTGACCCCTCCCACTCTTGCTTGCTCTCTTTCTCCATCGCTCTTGATCCAAACAGTCTCTCTCTTTCTACATATATACAGAGGAGGACTCATTGTTCCCCTGTGCTTAAGGAGGATTTTACTCACTCACACTCACCATAAGCACAAAAGTGCACAGAAAAGTAAAATATCTTGGCTTGGACTTGACTTCTGGATTTTCATTTAGAGCCTTTTCTGATCTGGAAGGAGTTTACAGTCGTTGGAGCAACATCCGTGGAATGTTTGATTGAGGTTTTGGGAATGTTGTAAAAACGTTCTCTCATCTCTGCAGGTGTTCCAATGGAGACAGTTGGAGAATCTGTACTTCAGGGAGAAGAAGTTCTCAGTGGAAGTCCATGATCCGAGAAGGTAAATCTATATTACAGCCTACACGTGTTCACTCTCACTCACAGGTCATGAACTGTATAGGCTTGCAAACAATGTGTCAAATACACTGACAGGACATGTTGTGGGTGCCACTTTCACTCCAACTCAGCAGGAGTTTGAAAGGCGAGTTTGTTTAGATCTCATGAAACATTTGAAACATCTCAGCTGTGTATGTTTTTGATTAAAGTGTGGAAATAATTTGAATTACTTGGAAGTAAAGTGGCATGATGTACTGAGCTTTAAATTGGACTATTTACTAGCAACAAGAGTAGAATATGAATCTGTTTTGGTGTGATTTGAATAGAGGAACATCTTTATACAGCATTTACACATCAGTTATACAAGTTTAGTTTTGTTTAATCTTGAAAATATATCAGGCTTTGACAGGAAACCCCATTTTAGTGTCCTCCTGTTTCTGAAGAGAAAAATTGTTAATTTTCATTGGTAAATGTTCGTAGTCACATCTGGTTGGTTTCCGTCCACAAGCTAAGCTATCTGTTATTGGATTGAAATCTCTGACTTCCTGTGTCCTGTGGAGAAGAGGGCAGAAGTACAGCTGGAACAAATGAACAAAAACATAGCCTCCTCGTTTTGTCTGTCCATCTGTAGAGATTGAGATGTGGTTTGAGTTTGATCTCGGTTCTCCACTTCTCTCTTTCGTTCTGTCAAAACTTGGATTGTTTCGGATCTTCAGTTTGTTCTGATGTTCTCTCTGACAATATTAGGATGTGTTAAGGGTTTAATCAGGCCCTCATGACATCATCAGTACGTGCCGAGGTCTGGTTAGTCTCTTTAGGAGAGCAGATGCTGCCAAAAGCAGCAGCACACGCTGCCTCAGATGCTGACAGATAAACCGCCTCATTCACGCTGTTCAAACAACCACCACGACAGCCCAGAAACGAGAAGAACACGGAGGGAGTTCACAGAAATGCTGGAGGCTGGGGAAATAAGACATGAAAGAGAGCAAAACAGTTTAGGAAGATGAAACAATCTGTTTATTTTGCAGCATGAGGAACTATGATGTGTTTTCCTTCTTGTTAAGTTCACTGTCATTCAGTTAAAGTCAATGCAACACACGCACATACGCTAATATAGTTTTGATAAGAGTCAGAACACGAGGGTCTGCTGTTTATCTTTGTTCTAGTGGAGAGGCCTGGAGGATTTTATAAAGCCCATCACAGGACACACACGTGCGCTGGGTTCGACCACAGTGTAATGGATTGTGTGTGTTTGTGGGCTGCGCTGTGTGTGGTATGTTAAGCCGATACATTGCAGAGCTGTCGGGAGTATTATGTGCTAACACCAGTTCACATTTCATATCTCCCACATAAATATATATCATACTGGTGGCTAATAATATAGCAGACAATAGAATTTAAATGCATTTTAGTTTTAGTTCAAGGGTATGACATAGGTATTACAAGGAGAAGGTGACTTTTCAGGACATTACCCCATGTCCCAACTTTTCAAAACGTTTATAAATCGCACAGAATGGAGTGTATTGAAAATCTGAAATAGCAGAAAGTTTCCTGTAAGGGGTAGGTTTAGGTGTAGCATTGGTGTAGGGCAAAAGCACATACAGTTTGTACAGTATAAAAACCATTACGCCTATGGGATGTCCCCACTTTTCACAAAAACAAACGTGTGTGTGTGTGTGTGTGTGTGTGTGTGTGTGTGTGTGAATTTTTATGTCTCTTGTGTACACAATTGTTCAAAAATTTGGATGCTATTCTTTTGTACTACTTGACAAAAACACATCACAGTTTCCACAAAAATATTATTGATGATAGATGATGATAATAACTGATGATAATGAGCAGCAAATCAGCATATTAGAATTATTTCTGAAGGATCATGTGACACTGAAGACTGGAGTAATGATGCTGAAAATTCAGCTTTACCATCACAGGAAAAAATTACATTTTAAAGTATAGTAATAAAGAAAACTCACTTTATATTATAATAACAATATTTCACAATATTACAGTTTTTACTGTATTTTTGATCAAATAAATGCAGCCTATGTGAGCATAAGAGACTTCTTTCAAATGGTTCTTTCACTTTTGGATGGTAGTGATCGGAAGATATTTGCAAATTTACAGTGAAGCAAAAATGTTATCTAGTTTGCTAGCACAGCAGATGAGATGTTGAATTGGCAACGAAATCTGTTAAAATCTTAAAAGCATCAGTAAGCTTTATCTTAGCATTAGCTTAACTAGCCAAGCAACATAACATGATCACAGGTCTGTTTATTGGCTGTTTTTATGTGTCTTTGGATGTGGTTCCTCCAATGTAGAGGAGGTAAAATTGTTTGACTGTGTATTTATTGAAATGACAAACACAAAGATGGTGTGCGTCTGTTAAAATATAAGTGTTTTAATGTGCTTGGGCAATAATAAACATTCTGACATCTGTTTCTACACTGACGATGTCATAAAATTCAGTGAATATAAAGTCGGTTTGTGTTCGCTCCAACTGTAGGGCGTCGGTAACGCGGAGGACGTTTGGTCACAGTGGCATCGCCGTGCACACCTGGTACGCCTGTCCCACCCTCATCAAATCCATCTGGGCCATGGCCATCAGCCAACACCAGTTCTACCTGGACCGCAAACAGAGCAAGGTGAGTGTATGTCTGTGTTTTCGGATCTGTCTTCAAAAGTATTTCTTGTATCAGTGTGTTTGGTTGATAACCTCGCTCTTACTACATCGACTTTCCTGTGTGTTTCTGTGGTCTACCTCTAACTGTCTCACCGTCTAGACAACCATCTCTCGGCAATCCTCAGGGCCACATACACTTACACACACACACACACACACACATAACTATCTGTCTCTGATTTTGCTCAAGGATTCTATTACACTTTTAAAAGCTGCGGAATGTTCGTCTCTTGGAAAATTCTGACACACTCGACACAGCTGGCAAGCACATTCACTCTCTCTGTCTCTGTCTCTCAGAGTAAGATCCACGCAGCACGCAGTCTAAATGAGATAGCCATAGACCTGACAGAAACAGGAACCCTCAAGACCTCCAAATTGGCCAACATGGGCAGCAAAGGCAAAATCATCAGCGGCAGCAGCGGAAGCCTGCTCTCCTCAGGTCAGAACACGCACACACAATCACACAAAACAGGTGCGATTACAAGATCACTTTCTTCCTGTTTACAGCTATCATCCGGAAATTATGTCCTGACACGAATATAAAGTGTTGTTCGTAGTTTGACATTTTTGGAGCTACTTAGGGGACATTAGGGAAAAATTATGAGATGGGAGGAAAAATGTGCGTTCTCTTGCAAAAGTATTGCGTTCCCCAACAAACTTTGCATTCGCTCGCGAACATTTGCGTTCACTGTGCAACAATATTGTGTTGCCCTGAGAAACTTTGCATTCACTCAAACATTTAACCGGCAAGGCTTGTATGCAAATAATGTACTTTTGCGATCCTGTCAGAGTAACTCTAACGCTGTATGTCGTGTTGTACAGTATATAGAGATGGACGCGCCAGAACTGTAATTGATAGAATGTGCGCTGTAGCATGATACTACGATATTTCTTCGTGGAGAGTTTTTTATTGTCCATGTTCAAAAATCGTCATATCGAACACTCCTAGTTCCAAATCACACCTGCTTGGAAGTTTCTAGTAATCCTGAAGACCTTGATTAGCTGGATCAGCTGTGTTTGATTAGGGTTGGAGCTAAACTGTGCAGAGCTGTGCTTTAAGGGCTCTGTAGAAATTTAGCATTGCATCGTCAACTAGAGTGTTAATGGGGAGTCGGCAATGATATGGGGCCAGTTGTAAAGGAACTTAAAACAAGGGCGACAAGCTTCGGTCTTTGAAGCCAAGTGTGCACTTGGCTTCAAACACTCTGTCCTGTTGTATGTGTGAATCCAGTGTTTGTGATCTCATGGTGATGATGATGTCATACACTGGGAGTTTTGGGGTGTGGGCATGTGTGTACATTTTCTACGAGGTGAGAGTGAGAATAGCTTGTCTTGATGCTGGTTTTGGACTCCTGCTGTGGTGTCAGGTATCATGAATTAAATGTGCTTGTAGCAGGACTCCTCTGGTGTCAGTCATATGATCTCCCTTTCATCTGAGCCATGTGTCTTCAGCCTCTTAATCACTGACCACACATGAGAGATTAGATCATAGTGGAGGCTTGGACAGTCGCTGCATTTTGGAGTTGTTTGCTTTGGTTAGACAGCATGAAACTGAAACAGCATTCGCAAACCATTTTGCTTCTGTGATCTGAAGCATTTCTGAATGTATTTGGTTATTCATAGAGAGAAATTGTAGAGTAGGACTGTAGAGTTGAGGCTCAGTTATGTCATCTGACAAGGAATGTTTCTTCAGAAGCAAAGCAAGCAAGTATTTCAGTTTTTTTTTGAAAAGCATGCATGAATTGTGCACAGTAAGTCCAGGCAAGGCATTAAGTAAACAAACAAAATCAGTTTTGCTTTTACATTGACTTCAAACTTGCTTTTCAGTCTGAAATAATGTAAGACCTTTATTTCATCCACTGATGTTATACTAGTGTTATACTGGCTGTATTGTAAAAGTTAGGCTATAATATTATTGGTTAATATTATTTTTCCCTGCTCATGAAGTTTGGGTTATATTACCAGAAAACAAAAATGTAGAAGACAGTATTACATTTTGCTTATTTTTAAGAATAACATGCACAATGAATCAGTCAAAGTATGAACAGGAACATTTATTATGAAAGTACAAGAGTCAGTTTAAAGCATAGTTATTAATACAGTACAGTTAAATGTGCATGTGTGTCATTGCTCTGTAAAGCTCTCAGATGTTTCAGAAATCTCCTGCCTCTTGATATGTAGTGTCTGAAAGGACACACAGAGACGTTCTCCAGAACAATGTCGCTCTGTTCCAGTGACAGAATTATTCTGTTTTTGTGTGTCGTGCAGTGTGATGCCTTTCTTTGCAGTAGATTTGCTTCATAGGTTCACCACAGGACAGTTCTGCCCCTCTGGAGTTCCCATGAACCCCACCCAGCCCAAGTGTGTGTGTCCATTACTAATTTTCTCTTAACGTCTTTCACTACACATCCCCGTGCTGAATGCTTTCCACTGGGAAGCAAAAATTATGGATTTATTTGGCAACTCAGCAAATCCAAACTTGGCGAAGTGGAAAAGCTCTTTGCAGCTAAATTCTCTTGTCACACATACTCACAGGAACTGGGAGTCAAGAATTCCTTCTCTGGTTCACTCGTATGTTCAGAGTGATTCTGGAATATTTACTTTTGGTCTTACTGTGTCCAAGAAAAAATATTTAAAATACCACTAAATATTTTTTTAGTCCAAAATACACTACCATTCAAAGTAAAAAAAAAAAAGATTTTTATATTTTTGAAAGAAGTTCAAATGTTTATTTGATCAAAAACACAATAAAAGCAGTAATACTGTGAAATATTATTACAATTTAAAATAACTTTTCCATTTTAAAATGTAATTTATTCCTGTGATGGCAAAGCTGAATTTTTTGCATCATTACTCCAGTCTAAGTATTAGATGCGGATTCGGTGCTCAAGAAACATTTCTTCTTATCATCAATCTTGAAAAAATATATTTTTTTTTTAAGTTTAAAAGAGCAACATTTATTTTGTAACGTTATAAATGTCTTTACTGTCACTTTAGACCAATGTAATGAATGCATCCTTGCTGAATATCTGTATTAATGTCTTTAAAAATGTATGTATTACTGATCCCAAACTTTTTTGAACGATAGTGTATGTCATAATATAGAAGATTGCCAAATGCCATGCCATATTGATTTACAGTGACAGGATAAATTTAAGATTTCAGTACTTCTTCTGCAGTCATAGACCAAAGACACACAGACACACACATACACACACATACATAGAAAGCTTGACTGGACACTAGCGACACAGCCAGTGACCCCGGTCATATTCTTTCTCTATTACTGACCCTTCACTGATTCCCAGACAGCTGCCTGCCCACACACACTCATTATCCCCTTCCAAACACACAAGATGCATCACATTCCTCTGCAGAGATGCAGGAAACTTCCATGATACTTCATAGTTTCAGTGTGAGAAAACACACATTCGCTGCCTCGCCTAATTTTTACCACAGGTAAACAAATACTGGTTTAATGTCTTTAGCATTGTGTGGTGATATTAAGGTATCGCTGTTGTTATGTAATCCTTCCCAATCTTGCCAAAAAATTTAGCTCACTTCCTCGTAAACATCTGACACACAACTTTGCCTTATGCTCTGATACACATTGAGTATCTGCTAAACAATGTTGCCCCATTGGGGCCCTTTGTTCAGTTTTGTCCGGAAACACACACACACTTTGCCCCTTTCATTGCATTGAAAGAGATGAAGTACACACCCTCTTGCTAAGCGAGAAGGTCAGTCTGATTGTTTAAGCTGAAGTCTGGAACTGCTTGTGCTGATTTGACCTTTAAACATTTCTGATCTTTGACCTTTAGGTCACACGCACACATACATATTTGGTAAAATATGACATATGTCAGTCCTTGATTTGATCTTACCTTGTGTATGATGTATGTGTGTGTGTTTGTAGGCTCTCAAGAGTCAGACAGCTCCCAGACCGCTAAGAAGGACATGTTGGCGGCTCTGAGGGCCAGACAGGAAGCTCTGGAGGAGACGCTGAGACAGAGAATAGAGGAACTCAAGAGCATTTGCATCAGAGAAGCGGTAAGGATCGAAACAACTTCTCACTTCAGCATAATGGCTCTGTTGGAAAACCTGAGCTTACTTGCTGTCTGCAGTCTGCATAGGAAGCTATTTTGCCAGAAAAAGAACTATTGCATTTTTAGTGCGTAAAGAATGTTTTAAATCATATATGGTTCGCACGTGTCTATAAAAAGTATTACATTTAATTTAATCGAATATAAGGTCATACAAAGTCTGTCTTAAATGTAAATATCGTAAATGGTATAACAAAATCTCTTAAAGAAATATCACTTAAGAAATCTTAAAAAACAGGAATCACAATACGCCCTGATGTCATTGCTAATCTTCAAAAGACGGATCACTGCACATTCAAAGTCAAAACACTGCGCTGTTGTGCGCTCTACAGGGTTACGGTTTCAAAGCAGTTCACAATCAATCAATACCACAAGCTGGTAATTCATTTAAAATTTCTGGATATTATTGGTATTTTGGTTGCATGGTAAACTGCTATGGACATTTAATTCATCATAAACTCTTGTAGCTTCTGTGGGCCACCCTGTCTTTCAATATATAGATTTTACTAGCATTAGCACAATAGTGTCTTTATTGCCTTTATATATATTAGTACATAAACCAATTTCATTACAGATGTGTATATTGAATAAAACAGTATCTGTTTATGAGTATCTTAAACTTGCAGTTGGCCTATTTTACAGTTAAATATGTGCCCCAGCCTGTTTAATTAAGTGAAAGAATCTATGATACAAACAGTCAAGCCTGGATTTGTGGCTCTAAAAGATGTTGATCAGGACTAGAATCTTAATCTCACACACTCACACACACACACACACACATAAAAACAGCTGGATTAGGAATGTAACATAGTGTTTTGTGTTTCAGGAGCTGACAGGAAAACTTCCAAAAGAGTACCCTCTCGACCCCGGGGAGGAGCCGCCCACCGTCAGACGCAAAATCGGCACTGCCTTCAAACTGGACGAGCAGAAGATCCTGCCTAAAGGAGAGGTCAGTAACTGTGTAGTGTGATTTATAGTTGGCACTGTACAAACTTCTGAACCCTTGACCACAGCGAATGCTGCACAATTGTTTCATCATACACTGCCCTTTAAGCCACAATTAGACATTCATGCATGTGTGCAGGGGTCAATAAATAGCTCCAGTCTGGCATGATTAGAGGAAGTACCAATAGTGCAGTGTATGCATTGAGTGTTAGCCAAAGGATTACAAAACCCAAAAAACGAGCTTAGCTATGTGAATGAAGAAAGCTGATTTATGTAAGAGGTCATAATGTCATCTTTGTCTTTGTATGTGTGTTTTTATATGACTGATGATTGTTGATTTTGGGTGATTAATCGAAGGCATTGATAAGAGGCCACAATATCTTAGCTGTCTCAATTTGTTCATGAAAACTAGACAACTTGGCGCCCGTAGTTGTCTTGTTATTCTGATGGAGTGTGTGTTGGTAATTTCACAAAGGATTATATGAAGGATTATGTGGGGTTTTTTTGGCTCAGTTACTCATTTTGTGTATGTTTACATCTGTGTGTTTTTAGGAAGAGGAGTTGGAGCGTTTGGAAAGGGAATTTGCCATTCAGTCCCAGATAACGGAGGCAGCGCGGCGGTTAGCATCCGATCCTCACATCAGCAGCAAAAAGCTGAAGAAACAGAGGAAGACGTCGTATCTGAATGCTCTGAAGAAGCTGCAAGACATCGAGAACGGCATCAACGAGCACCGCGTTCGCTCTGGGAAGAAACCCACACAACGTGCCTCTCTAATCATAGAGGGTGAGGAATTCTATTTGTTGTATTTGTAGACGTTTTCGCAGGGCTCCTGTGAGTTCATTAAGTGTTTCCTCTATAAAGTCTTTCATGCTGAGAGCAAGAGTAATCGCACCTCCCCATAGACCTTATAAAACTGTGTGAACATATGTGTCTGTGTGTGACCTCTGCTGCGAAAATTCATTTAACGCACTCGTGTTCACGCTCAGGTTGCGAAGATTTGTTTGACATGTTGTGTATGTGAGTTTTCACTTTTAAGTGAAATTGTCTTTGTTCGGCAGAAGCGAATATTGGCTCAGAGGACAGCTCACTGTCTGATGCCCTGGTGCTGGATGATGGTGAGTTTTGTTAAATTTTTATACATAAATACCAATTTTACATATGTATTCTGGTTTCAAATTGAAGCAGAATAATCAACAAAAAAAAAATAGGTCAGGGTTTGATTATATCCATCTGTAATTAATTGGATTGTGAAAAGTGTTGCAAACAAGAATGAAGCCAACTTAAGATATTCTTTTGCCAAATAATCTAGTTTACAGATACAAACCAGACATTGGTCTCATTAATATTCATTAATCTGGCCCATTGATATTTAGTATAGAATTTAATATTTTTTACAATAACTTTGAACTTTAAAGGGAACCTATTATGCCCCTTTTTACAAGATGTAATATTGGCCTTGGGTGTCCCCAGAATGTGTCTGTGAAGTTTCAGCCCAAAAGTCCCCACAGATTATTTATTATAACAGCTGGAAAATGTTATTTTTGGGGTGTGTCTAAAAACGAGCTGATTTGGAGTGTATAGCTTTAATGCAAATGAGCTGCATATTCCCACCCCATCTCCAGAAGAGGGCCCCACCCTCCGAAATGTGACGTCACACTGTGTGAGAATCAAAACGGCAGGCTTAGGGTGAATCCCATTTCTCTGTCTTACCCCTTCCCCTTAGCCCTTCCCCTTAGTTTTGCGCGTTCACGTGAGAGTAAGGGCTATCCCAATTCTCGCTTTGATCGAGGGGTAGGGCTAAGGGGAAGTGGTAGATACCCCTTAAAACCAAGCATTTTCACGAGCTTACTTGAAACCAAGGGGTACCCAGAACACACTGCGCAACCGGCAACAATGGCGGCCAGATCATCAAGTATTTTCGGCTTAAATAATTTATTTAAAAATTACGACAGTCTTGTTTTGTGGTCTAGACAGTCCTGTACATATATATTTGCAACCATGTTCTTAATTGAAATGTTAAAAAAAAATCGCTAGTTTGCTACACTAACATTGCTGAGTTGCACAACAGTCCCGCAGACTAGCCTTGAATGGACTCCATGCATGTCTACAGTTTTAACAAGTTTGTAAAACGATCCAAAGTTTGTGGTCAACACTTGTCGGCTCTGATGACGTAGCAGCCAGCTAGCGACGGTGTATGATGACGTAACCGTAACCAAGTGGTGTCTCATTTCATAGGGGTATGTGTTCACCCCTAGCGCTTACCACTTGGTTTCGAGGGACAAGGGCTAGGGGTAAGACGAAGGGGTAGGGGAAGGGGAAGGGGTAAGACAGAGAAATGGGATTCACCCTTAGTGAGACTGACTTGGTTTAAAGGGGATTAAAAAATGAGGAGTGGGTGGATTTTTATTCTTTTGTAGATTTGTAGGGTGGTTGTGTTCACGCACTCCCAACACACATTTATGTCCAAACACCATGTAAAAGTGGATTTTGCATAATAGGTGCCCTTTAATTATCTAATCAAATAATACTCAAGACGTTTTATGAACTGTTTTCTTTTTCTTTTCTTTTCATTTCTTTGATTATTTAAATTTTTTAATTCCTAATAATTCCTTTAAGAGGTGGTGTTTGGTAAAATGAGAGATTGGATATCATCAAGATGTAATAAACAATTATTTTACAATTAATATAGTTTACATATACAAAACAGGCATTTGCCTCATTAATAATCATTCCTTTTGCAGATTAATATTTAATTTGCTGATTGATATTTTTTGCAAGAACTTTGAATGTGGCTCATCCAGTCAGATAACACACATCAAGACTCATTTAATTAATTTTCATTAATTTGATTTTCTTAATTTCTATCATTTCTTTTAGCAATTTTGTCCCCCAAAGTAAAAGCAACATGTATGCATGCACCATCTTTACATTAAATGATATTTATCTCATATCCTCTCACTCTCTTCTCCAGATGACCCCCAAGTGACAGGAACCCCTACATTCTCTCCGGCTGCCTCCCCACACAAAGGTCTCCCTCCCCGACCCCCGTCCCACAGCCGACCGCCTCCCCCACAGTCCCTGGACGGACTGAGACACCTGCATTACCAACGCAGTGATTATGACAAGTCCCCGATCAAACCGCGCATGTGGAGCGAAAGCTCATTAGACGAACCCTACGAACGGGTGAAGAAACGCTCCTCACACTCCAGGTATAGACCTGTCTACAAAAAAAAAATGTTGGTATGAGTCGTGTCGTGCACATGTAAATGAATAAATTATGTTTATTCTTTTCTCTTTCTGCAGTAGTCATAGGCGGTTCCCCAGCACAGGCAGCTGTGAGCCGGGAGGGAGCAACTCTCTCCAGAACAGCCCTGTGCGCTCCCTTCCTCACTGGAACAGCCAGTCCAGCATGCCCTCCACCCCTGACCTGAGAACACGGAGCTGCGTGCACTCAGCCAGGTGCTGGACACACACACACACACACACACTCAATGTCCTCTGCTGTCAACATGAGAACATCACCTGTGGTTTTATTTAGCATACTGTTTACATAATTGTATTGTTTGGCTAAATAAATTCATTCTCATTTTATATGAATGATTCATATTTCAGTTAATATTTTTTATTATGTATTATTTATTAAAGAATATTCAAGTGAATATAGCTATAATTGCATGTATTTAATATAAAATTAAAACCAAACATAAAATCAACATAAATTCAAAATCAGCCTTGTCACAGTACACATTCATTTCAACGAAAAACAATGTTTGTGCTTGTAATTGTTCTTCAAAATACACTACCACTCAAAAGTTGAAGTCTCTTATGCTCACCAAGGCTGGATTTATTTGAACAAAAATATAGTAATGTTGTAAAATATTACAATTTAAAGAACTGTTTTCTATTTAATATATTCTAAAATGTAATTTATTCCTTTAATGGCAAAGCTGAATTTTCAGCAGCCATTACTCCAGTTTTCAGTGTCACATGATCCTTCAAAAACCATTCTAATATGCTGATGCTGCTCAATTATCATCAGTTATTTCAATGCATCCTTGCTGAATAAAAGCAATAATTTATTATAAATATATATATTTCAAAAACGTAATGTTTAAATATTAAAAATGTTTGAATAATCCACTAAAATTCAGTTTTCGATTCTTCCTCAGTCTAACTCAGCCATTCCGTGGCCGGAGTTCCAGTTTGGAGTCTCAGGGGAAGCTGCTATCCTTGGAGGCGGACACAGAGGCGGGACTTAGTCCTGACCTGTTTCTGTCAGGACCACAGAGGACAGGAAGCAATGGCTCTGTTGTCCCTGATGACTGCTCATCTTGCACCAGCCACTCCAGTTCAGAACATTACTACCCCTCATCCACCTCCAACCCTAACTACTGTACGCTGGCCGAGGACTCTCCCTCCAAAGCCCGACAGCGGCAGCGACAGCGTCACAAGTCTGCTGGACACCTGGGCGCGTCCAGTTCTGGCAGCATGCCCAACCTGGCTGCCCGCAACGGGAGTACCCACGGAGGGGTGTGCGGTAGCCACCAGGGCGTGTACCTCCACAGCCAGAGCCAACCCTCCTCGCAGTATCGCATCAAAGAGTACCCGCTGTATACAGAGGGCAGCAGCCCCAGCGCCGTGGTTGTCCGCAGCCTGGAGAATGACCAGGAGGGGCACTACAGCGTCAAGGCACAGTTCAAGACCTCCAACTCATACACAGCCGGGGGGCTTTATAAGGAAGGCTGGGGCTCCGGGGAGGACGGGGAAGCAGGTGGTGGCAGCGGGAGGTTGACGCCCTCCCGCTCACAGATTGTGAGGACTCCGTCTCTTGGTAGGGAAGGAGGAGGAGGGGGGCGGGCAGCAGTGTCAGAGGAGCTGCGGTGCTGGTACCAGCGCTCATCTGGATCAATAAAGGAGCATAGCCGCATCACGCACACCAGCTCCAATGCTTCAGATGGCCGTGGAGGACGAATAGGGACACTAGTGAAGGGGTCACCAGGTGAGCAGATCAAATATAAATGATGCAAAAATATGTGGATACCAGCAAGACTTTGGTCAGAGTTAACATCATAAATTAGATCCAAACATGGTTTCTGATTGTGGCTATTTTTTGTTGCATAGGTAGATAGATAGATAGACAGGCAGACGGATAGACAGACAGACAGACAGACAGATAGATAGATAGATAGATAGATAGATAGATAGATAGATAGATAGATAGATAGATAGATAGATAGATAGATAGAATATATATGTAATTATGTAACATTTTATCTGTGCAACAAAGTACAGCCGGATTTCTTTGCCTGATTTACAGTAAGAGATTATTTTATCAGTGTTGAAGTCACAATAGAGGTATCGGTTTGAATCAGATTGATTCATTAGCTCATTGAACTGTCATTCATTGGTTGTCTGTCATTTTGTATGATTTCAGTTGTTTGTGAGGTTTGTGACACTGAAATCAGTTCAGGGCTATTGATTAACCATTATATTGAATAGCTTTATAATTTGGTAACTAGAAAACATATTTTGCTGCAAACGTTTTTTATTATTATTATTATTTTAGGATCAAGCCCTGGAAAATGAATTTGAGGTTGTGAAAAAACATTCAACATGTTATACTGTCTTGTCTTATTTTCACAACCCATGTTTTATGAATAATCAACACCCAGTTACATTATGGTAAAATATGGTGCAAACTGGGTTTCTCACCCTCACAACCTAATTTTCACATTTCATTCACATACTGTATGCTGTGTTGCCTTTAGGTAAGGTCTGTACATTTCACTTCACTGGTGTATAAATTCTTTCTACTGCAGTGATATAGTGTGTATTACAAAGAGAGAAAGAGTGGTGGAATGAGACCTATTTTATGTGTCAACTTAAGTACATTGCTGTGAGGTGTGTGTGTGTGTGTGTGTGTGTGTGTGTGTGTGTGTGTGTGTGTGTGTGTGTGTATGTATGGAGGCTGTCAGGGTGGTCTGGTCAGTGTGTGGGTGTGTGTCGTGGGGATTATCACCTCTCTCTGGGTGGCAGAATCACTCCAAACCTTTTCCAGAAGCTCAAGAGGGTGTTGGCAGCAAGCAATCAGCTTTATCTCTGACACGTTCACCACGTGTATAAGCGTATGTGACTATAGTTCAGCTGTGTGCATTAGTGTCTTACAGTGGAGTCTGTGTGTGTTTCAGCTGCATCTCCACACAGTCAGAGGAGTGGAACTCCCTGCAGTGACCCTGCAGCTACGCCCCCCTGCAGCCCACAACACATACTCAACTGGCAGAGCGGGTAAGAATTTTACAATTTTTTTAATAAATACATATATAAAATGCCTCGTAGTCCAATATTTTCTTGAAATGTAGATGGTCTAGAAGGAACTAATTATGTCTAATTCCTAATTAGTTAATCCAAGTAGCACTAGCACATCATAGTATGTAGAATTCCAGTGGGTTGTTAGATAACATACTGCTTCTCTGTAGTTTCTTAGATTGACTTGCCAATCAGAATCACTTTTTGTGACACTTTTTTCAGACTGATCCAAAGGGCAAATCACTTTAAATTAGTTATTAGATTTGTTCTCTCATAATTGAATTTGCATTGTAGTCAATGTGAATAGATTTGTGTGAAAAAAATCACTTGCAATATTTGTCAGTGATTTCCATCATTCTAGACGCGAGTATGGTTTTAGGCTAAGCTGATATGGTTCTCCTTGCACTAAACTTTGACCATGAATGTTTATATATACTTCATATTTTCATTGTGCTGTTCTTGGTTTCTTCCAAAATTGCACAATTGGCTTGGTTTTCCTGTAGATTACACAGCTTTGTTTGTCAGTGGGTATTTACTTCAAAGAACAGACATATTTGAGGATGTTGGTCAAAGTCTGGGACTTGGAGCACATTCTCTTGGTTTAGACGTCCACCTAACTGTACCGATGCTTTGTCTGTGTTGTTCACTTTAATAGTGTGTAACAGAACTACCCCAGTGTCAAAATTACACAACTCACTCTACATTAACTGATCACGGCTACCCACAAACGCTAACCTTTCTCTTTCTCTCTCTCTCTCTGTGTGTCTCACTAACCCACCTCTGCCTGAATGTGTATGTGTGTGTTTTCTCGGGGCAGTGATACGACTGAAAGTTCTCCTACTGAAGACCGTTCTCCCTCTCACCAAAGCACTGACCAGTAGAGAGGTACACTCTCTCTCAATCTCTATCTCTCTGCATGTTCTGTATCTCACTCTTTCACTCCTTCACCTCTCTGATTGTGCCATTTTCTTGTGTTGGAATTTAACTTGTAAATGAATTTGTATTGCAAAACTACAAATTTTATTTAAGTGTTATTTCATTAAAAATTTACTAAGGAGTACTAAAGCAAAACTTTGTTCTGGGCAGGATGACCAAACTTTTGTATCACAAAATGAGAGACTTTATATTTTGCAGTGTAACAGTTCTTTGTTTATAGTTTTTTTTTTTTTTTTTTTTTTTAATTATATATATTTTCTTTATATACATATTTATACTACGTGTATGTGTGTGTGTGTGTGTGTGTGTATATATATATATATATATATGTGTGTGTGTGTGTGTGTTTGTATATATATATATATATATATATATATATATACAGTATCTCACAAAAGTGAGTACACCCCTCACATTTCAGCAACAATTTTAGTATATCTTCTCAAGGGACAATACTACACAAATGAAACTTGGATATATTTTAGAGTAGTCAATGTGCAGCTTGTATAGAAGTACAAATTTACTGTCCTCTAAAAATAACTCAACATATAGCCATTATTGTCCAAATAACTGGCAACAAAAATGAGTACACCCTAAGTGAACATGTCAAAACTGTGTCCAAAGTGTGAATATTTTGTTGGAGCAGCATTGTTATCTATCACTGCCTTAATCCTGCTGGGCTTGGAATTCACCAGAGCTGCGCAGGTTGTTGCTGGGATCCTCTTCCACTCCTCCATAATGACATCACAGAGCTGCTGGATGTTAGACACATGGTGCTTCTCCACCTTCCGCTTGAGGATGATCCACAGGTGTTCAATAGGGTTTAGGTCTGGAGACATACTTGGCCACTCCATCACCTTCACCTTCAGCTTCATCAGCAAGGCAGTTGTCATCTTGGTGTTGTGTTTGTGGTTGTTATTATGTTGGAAAACTGCCGTTCGGCCCAGTTTCTGAAGGGAGGGCATCATCTTCTGCTTCAAAATGCCACAGTACATGTTGGAATCCATGTTTGCCTCAATGAACCGCAGCTCCTCAGTACCAGCAGCACTCATGCAGCCCCAGACCATGATGCTACCACCACCATGCTTGACTGTAGGCAAGATACAGTTTTCTTGGTACTCCTCACCAGGGCGTCACCACACATGCTGGACGCCATCTGAGCCAGACAAGTTTATCTTAGTCTTATCAGACCACAGGACATGGTTCCAGTAATTCATGCTCTTGGACAGGTTGTCTTCAGCAAACTGTTTGTGGGCTTTCTTGTGAGCCAGCTTCAGAAGAGGCTTCCTTCTGGGATGATGGCCATGCAAGCTGACTTGTTGCAGTGTGCGGCGTATGGTCTACGCACTAACAAGCTGACCTTCTGCTTCTGCAACCTCTAAAGCAATGCTGGCAGCACTCATACATCTGTTTTTTGAAGCCAGCTTCTGCACCTAATGCACAGCACAAGGACTCCAACTTCTTTGATCGACGCTTGCGAGGCCTGTTCCAAATGAAATCCGTCTTGGAAAACCTCTGTACGACACTGGCCACTGTACTGTAACTCAGATTCAGGATGTTACCGAACTTCTTATAGCCTCGGCCATCTTTGTGGAGAGCAACCGGTATAATTCTCAAATCCTCAGAGATTTCTTTGCCATAAGGTGCCATGTTGAACATCCAGTGGTCAGTATGAGAGAATTGTACCCAAAAGCACCAAATTTTAACTGCTCTAATACAAGATACACAAATTTGTATGGTCCTGTCAAGCAGACAAAAACATGAACATGATGAATAGGACTTGCATGGTTAAACGACGCATAGCTGTTATCACGTAGGGTGTACTCACTTTTGTTGCCAGCTTTTTTTGACAATACTGGCTGTATGTTGGGTTATTTACAGAGGACAGTAAATCTTTATTGCTATGCAAGTTGCATATTGACTACTCTGAAATATATCCAAGTTTAATTTCTATAGTATTGTCCCTTGAGAATATATACTAAAATGGTTGCCGAAATGTGAGGGGTGTACTCACTTTTGTGAGATACTGTATGTATGTATGTGTGTATATATATAGTCATGGTCAAAAATATCGGCACCCTTGGTAAGTATTATCAAAGAAGGCTGTGAAAATTTATCTGCATTGTTAATCCTTTTGATCTTTCATTTAAAAAATTCACAAAAATCTAACCTTTCATTGGATAATAAGAATTTAAAATGGGGGGAAATATCATTATGAAATAAATGTTTTTCTCTAATACACATTGGCCACAATTAACGGCACCCTTTTATTCAATACTTTTTGAAACCTCCATTTGCCAGTTTAACAGCTCTAAATTTTCTCCTATAATGCCTGATGAGGTTAGAGAACGCCTGACAAGAGATCAGAGACCATTCCTTCATCCAGAATCACTCCAGACCCTTTAGATTCCCAGCTCCATGTTGGTGCTTCTTCTCTTCAGTTCACCACTCATTTTCTAAAGGGTTCAGGTCAGAGGACTGGAATGGCCAGCAGAAGCTTGGTTTTGTGCTCAGTGACCCATTTTTTGTGTTGTTTTTGAGGTTTGTGTTTGGATTATTGTCCGGTTGGAAGATCCAAACATGGCCCATTCTAAGATTTCTAACAGAGTCAGTCACTTATTGATTTTTTATCTGTTGGTATTTGATAGAATCCATGATGCCGTGTGTCTAAACAAGATGTCCAGGACCTCCAGCAGAAATATAGGCCCACAACATCAAAAATACAGCAGTATATTTCATTGTACACATGGGGTACTTTTTATCCCTGTGTTCACCAAACCCATCTTGAGTGTTTGCTGCTAAAAAGCTCATTTTTTAGTTTCATCTGACCGTAGAAGCCAGTCCCATTTGAAGTTCCAGTCGTGTCTGATAACTGAATATGCTGGAGTTTGTTTTTGGATGAGCTAGGAGAATTTTTCTTGAAACCCTCCCAAACAACATGTGGTGATGTAGGTGCTGTTTGTTTAAGGTTTTCTGACCCTGAGACTATTTTCTGCAATTCTCCAGCTGTGGTCCTTGGAGAGTCTTTAGCCACTCAAACTCTCCTTCTCACCATGTATTAGGTCGTTATAGACACACGTCCTCTTCCAGGCAGTTTCGTAACATTTTATGTTGATTGGAGATTCTTAATTATATGATTGTAAAGCGCTTTGGGTGTATAGCAATACACAATAAAGCGCTATATAAATGCTTCATTCATTATTGCCCTGATGGTGGAAATGGGAATTTTCACTGCTCTAGCTCTTTTCTTAAAGCCAATTCACTAATTTGTGAAGCTCAATTATCTTTTGCTGCACATCAGAAATATATTCTTTGGTTTTTCTCATTGTGATGGATGATTAAGGGAATTTGGGCTTTGTTTTCCCTCCTGTTTATATTTCTGTGAAACAGGAAGCCATGGCTGGATAATTTCATGTTCATAATCACCCTGGAGTGCTCAAAATTGTGAATATGAATGGGAATATACTTCAGAGATATTTTACTCATAAGAATTTCTAGGGGTGCCAATAATTGTGTCTAGCATGTATTTGAGAAAAAAATTATTTAATAATGATATTTCCCCCCATTTTAAATTCTTATTATCCAATGAATGGTTAGATGTTTGTGAATTTTTTTAATAAAAGATCAAAAGGATTAACAATGCAGATTAATTTTCACAGCCTTCTTTGATCATATTTACCAAGGGTGCCGATATTTTTGGCCATGACTGTATATATATATATATATCATTTTAATTAATTTATTGAATATGTTTAAAAGGATATGTAATATATTAAATGTAATATTTTAAGATCAGGTTAATATAGTAAATGTAATGTTTTACACATCAAATGTTATTCATCTTTTTTTCTTTTCTTTTTTTTTTCTTATATTTTTCTCTTATTTGGGATTTCTATTTTTCTTTGGTTCCATGTGCAAAAAAAAAGCAGGTGTTGGCCAGGTCCAGACAAAGTTTTTTGCACACTTTATGCTTATTTTAGGGGTAAATTTGTGAAATTCCTCAAAACCCTGTAACATTGTAAAAATGTATTAGGATAGCTTAAAACATGTTCAAATTAAGCCGTTTATTCAGATGACATTCAATTCCATATGGGCCTTCTGATAGCTGCACAAATATAAATCTAGCAACCACAGTATAATTGTTATTATTATTATATAATTGTTGTTACATTGTCTGACACTTTCCTCTACTTTTCATCTGCAGATCGCCGTTCTCCGATAGTTGTTTCCTGAACAGTCCCCTGTGCTCTGAGATAGTGGACGTACAGTGGTACGGGCACGAGAAGGCAAAGCCGGGAACGCTCGTCTAAACCCTCATCCCTCATCCCTCTCTCTTTAAAAGAGTGTTCAGAAGGCAGGCCTGACCACAGTCTGGACCTCAACTCATCCGAAAACACCTATGGCTGGAGCCAGTACCACCTCGACCTCTCCTTCCTCTCTGTCTCTCTGTATATCCGGCGGTACAGTGCTTATGAACAATGGGAATACAAGAGTCTGAATGAACTGAGCTTGACCTTGTCTGACCCTCCCACTCTGACTTTTGAACTTTGACCCAGTTAGCTGGCAGCCGGTTTCTCCGTATGCACAAACCCTCCGTGTTTAATCCATCGCTGGATTAATGTGCATAAGAGAGACGTCTTGTGCGCGTTGTACTATAAGTGAACCCCACTCATGCACACACACATGCTAAAATAGACACGTCCCCTGCTGTCGTGTGTGTCCCTCTGCACTGATGTCAGAGAGCCGGCGTCGTTCTCTCTCATGCACAAAAAAAACATTCCGATGGATTGCTTTGGCGTCAACCATCTTTGTAGATCTTTATGTTCTCAGTTCTGTTAAAAAAAAAAAACAGTATGTGACCACAAGCCCCTCCTTCATCCTACAGCGCCACTTCTCATTGGACTGGAGTGCATCATAAGCCCCTCCCACTGTCTGTGAACTTTGATACTTTGTGAATAACAATAGAGCATTTAAAAAAGGCAGAAGCCTTTCTTCGGTTGTTCTGGATTGAAAGATGAGCCCTGATATATCGCTCAAGATACATCATTCCGAGGAAATTCAAAACATTGTGGTCTTTGTGCGTAATGTTGATTTGTCATTCTCAAGTTCATCAATTCTGGTCCATTTTTGCAGAACATTAGCTAACTTAGAAGCCATAGCTGTACAACAAATCAAAAACGTTTAGCTTAGAGGCTTTAGCATGACCCTCGGCTTTATACGACTGATCTGTGAAGTACTGCAACTCAGGCCGCAACCGGCAACTCGCCACCATGGTGCTCTAAGCCTGAACTGCACATCCCACAATGCCCTGCTGTATGCCCGCACTGCATGAACAGTCACAAACCCCCGCGTATAGTGTTGTGACATCAGTGAAGTAACAAGACACACGAAAAACCTTCTCCAAACACTCCTGGCCTTATGGGTTTCCTGTTTTTATGTATCTGTTTTTAATATTCAGGATTTTACTTAACTGTAACACCACTATGACATTACGTTCGTATTTATAAAACCGTCAAAAGTCAGATGAGCACAACGCAATGTGGCACACCGACACAACATTTCAACGAAAATGACGTTACCTCTTCCCTGACCTGTTAAAGGCTTTCAGGAGAACAGCATTCCAGAATGTGACGCGATTAAAGCAGGCGCTTCATTTTAAAAGCAGCCGGTAAGAAACTACAAGCTCAGACAATACAGGGTGTTTCATGCTTTTATCATGCAGTCAACAAGATCCGAAACCACGTGTGCCCCTCGCCTCGATCGTCTGACCGAGGAAACATCAAGCCATAATGCTAAAGACCGCATTTGTTACACACTGCGAGATAAGAAACATTGTACATGAAACAGGTAGCTGAAAGCACACCCTTTGCCGTTACAACTCGACAGATCTTCAAAACGTCAACAGTTTGTGCGTTAACATAAGCAGTCATTATTCAAAAGGGTCCAAATCACCAGACATTAAATCTAAAAGTCATTCTTGTTCCATGAAGGGCCTATAAGTAAACCAGATGTTTTTATCTGCCCTGAAATTGATTGTTGATTATTTTTTGTGCATGCTCAGCACACAGTGTTATGCATCTTGATGTTAAAACTAAAACCTGGTGTAAAAACAGCCCTTCATTTAGAGGTCGTTCGGACCTCGTTCCCTCTTAGGCCAATGTGAGCTCACTCCTCTCGTCTACCTGTACTCTATAACAAAAAACGTAATTTTTTTATATTAAAAAAAAAAAACAACTAACACATTTATCAACATTTATAGGCAGGACTGTGGAAACTGGGTTCTTTTAAAAGAAATCGTAAAAGCATTCGTTTAATGATTTTTATAAATCAGTATTGGTTATTTTCGGGTCTTTAAGCTGGGAAATAGCAACAACACGTTCAGGTGCTACAGGAAGACCAGTTACTGCTTTGGTTTCCTAGCTGTAGACTTTTCCTAACTGTTGTCAATAGTTTTAATACCAGTCGTGCAAAATGAAGGACGTTAGTTACTAAACTTGTCTTCTCACATCTTGACAATAGAGCATGTTTCATGAGTTCATTTCCAGACATAACCGGACACAATAAAATGGTGTTGTAGAAAAAATAAAGTGGAATTGTTGGGCGGGTTAAATATAACCAAATTCCACAGTTAATTTATTCTTTTTTCTATTAAGAATTTGTATAGTAACATTTTTCAAAAACCGTGTTGTTGGCAACTGATACTGAATTTTCCAGATGAGAAATTGGTGGTTCTTGAGATTCTGAAATAAATTATTGCTGAATGTTCTCTAAACTGAGGTGTGAAATCACTTTATTGCTATTATTCAGATCTCTTGTGTCCCATATGAGTGAATATGCATTGTTAATGTATGTTTACCATTATTCCTAATGCAACATGCCCCTCCAGGTGGATGAAGGTGATGATCTGCTTCCTCCAGATGTTATTGAAATTCTTCCGCATGTCACCTTGGTGGATTATGTCCCTGCATGTGTAATGAGATCAGCCGCAGGTGAAGCTGACAATCACACCCACTGATTGAAATACCAAGTACATGAAACTGAAATTTGATTTGCCAAACCTGAATGCTTCTTAGAAATATGCAAATATATGTCAATGTTGTCTCACAGAAAACATGAATAACTTTAATGAGGGAAAAGAGAAAGAAAATGGTTTTGCTTTGATCCTGCATTCAAGGTCACATATATGGGATGTCCTGTTTTGGACCTAAATTGCGTTTATTTTATTTATTATTTATTTGTTTGTATGACCACATATACATGCATATTCACAAAAACTGACAATTATAAGAATAAAATAATTATAAAATGCAAGTAATAATAAAATAGTTTTTAGATTGTATTTTATTTTAATATTCAAATATAAGTTATGGTTGATCAGTGACATTTGACGTGCGCACAGGCAATTTGTAATTTTTGAGAACAAATGTTTGATGTTGATGTGAAAACATTAGCATCCACCACAGTTCAACATTTAAAGGATTTAAGATTCACACTGGCATTAAGTAATGATCACCTACTGTATTATAAATGCATGTGATTCATCCATCACTCCAGCTCCAATAGCACCTGCTGATGACTTAAGCTTAAAGCATTTTACCCTGTGATTTCCCAGTGGATGTGTGTGCATTTCTGTTTGTTTATGTGTGAGTCTCCTGCAGCTGTTGAACATTTACTCATTCGTTCCACACCTACTGTCAGAATCTTAGTGTGAATGCTCATGGAAACAGAGAAACCCTTTCACAAGCATAAATATATCATGTTCCCTTCACAAACGGTCAAATATTTTGTCGGAAGGTGTTACTCCAGGTTTGAGGTCAGTGACATAAAACACTGGGTCTCAAACATCCAGTCTTAATTTTTATCTGTTCTCCACACAAAAATTGTAGAATACCTGTATGTGAAGCGCACAAGTGATGTTTATTTTGTTAACAGTAACAACAACGGTATATGGACCATTCTTGTGGTGCTATTTTGCCCTTTTTTGGTGCTTCTAAGCTTTCATTGTTCCATTATCCAAATATATTTTTCCATTTTTGTTCCACGGAAGAGAAAGAATCATGGTTGGAATGTTATGAGGGTGACTAAATGATGACAGAACTATTACTTTTAGCTCTGATTGCAGTAATTCCCACAAGTCCCTGTGACTCCTTCCTGTAACAGACAGGACTTTATATGCTATGCAATGCCTGCTTAGGTTCTAATCAACTCCCTCCAGTCTTCTTGAATAATACTGTGTTAATATGACTCACAGATTTTGTGCTATCATCCCACAGGAAGTGTGTGAGGATGTTTGTGCCTTGGACAATGGCTTGGGGTCTCCCCCAGCAACAGGAACACAACACTGGAAAACCAAACATTGGAGATGTGGCCGCTGTTGTTTTGCTGGCGGTCAAGCCAGTGTGATGCCGGAGATATGTGTTTTGGGGCAGCTGAGTCTATTGTACCTACTGCAGCTGGAATGTGAACAACAAGAGACGCTGTGTTTATAGAAATCTTCCATTTCCTGTGAGGCTCAGTGGACGCTTTGTTGAATGAAATATTTTCGACACTGAATCCATGGTATTCCCCTGCAGTGTGTGAAGGGCTTGAGGAACCCTCAGGAATGTTGTGTTCAGTGAACATGAAAGCTTGATTTCATATGGCACCAGCGTGACCCTTAGTATGAAGGGTCGAGGCATTTGGAGTTATTTTGGAGAATTGTTCAAATTTGGCAGGCTCACAACTGACTGTAGGCCAAAATAAACACTGGAGGCTGTAGAGAGCACCACTGCTATCAGTTTAAGGAGTGGTGGGATCATGGATGTGGTATTGAAAGATCTGGGCTTGAAACCAGAAGGTAGGTGGTTCATTCTCCACAAGAAATGATTCATGAACCATTAACATTGTGCCCTTGAGTAAGACACTTAAACCTGTTACTAGAGTCCAGGGAAACCTAGTCCAAACTAGCACAACATGGTAAAACAACGTAAATCAGATTTAAATGAATAAATTACAGGGGTGTTTCAGTGATTCTTTCTGCAAGTGGCATCATTACGCCGGCAGGTGGCGACTGTCTGACTGATTCAGTGAACCGATTCGTTCAAAATGCTGAATCACTGGTTCATTCAGGTAAGCCACTGCGTGATGCTTGGAGAAGCTTGACCCTTGATCCGGCCTTTGAAACATCGTTTGGACCTATTTCCATCGAGATAGCACATGTACATCTGCAAGATGTATGTTAAAGATCACTTAATCTGGAAAGCATCTGCTGTGTAAACATCTTAAAAACATCTAATAGACGTCTATTTGACATCTGATAGGAAACATCCTGTAGACGTATTGCAGATGAAACACTAAACAAATACATCTTGCAGATGTACATCTTGTTTATTGCACTGTTACACACACTAGCAACAAAATATATCGGCCATAAACGCTTTTTCGTTAGAAGACAAAAGTACGGCGTCTACGCCTTTAATTTCCAGCATAGGTTAGTCGCTAATAATTCATGTGACGCATAAATATCCACACACTCGCAATTCCATGCTAAGAAAGTCCATTCTTCCAGAATAATGTTTCTGTATGAACCCTGCAGGGCCTGGAGCAGAGCAGCTATTCTGTTACAGCTTTCCACAGCAGCTGGAAGCCGTTATTCTCTCATGTGATGAAAGTGTGTGTGTGTGTGTGTGTGTGTGTGTGTGTTTCTCCCACGAGCCGTGAGAACAGCGCGCGTGTTGGAATGCTGTGTGAAGGAAGGGACGTATATCGTGTGTGTCCTGGGAGTTTGGGGTTGGTGTGTTTATGATCGCAACTCTTTCATCACCGTGGAAACTGCAGCAAGGGGTGATGGGAGCTGGAGTCTGGGGTTTCTCCACAGCACTGAGAGATCTGCTCTAGCTCTGCCAATATTAGGGTCATGAAACCTGAGGTTATGAATATATATATATGTATATATTGCAACATTTTAAACAATGAACATATAGGGGTAATTATAACAGCAAAGACTAATAATACTGAGATAAAATAAGAATATTACTTAGAAAAACATCATGTTGATTAGCAAATGGCGTGTAAAGGCAAGGCATAGACACCGTAAATCAAAGAACAGATTTAAGGCTTTACAGTAATTTAGCTTTGTTGCATCTTTGTGTTAGTAGTGACTTGTTTTTTTGTTTTGTTTTGTTTTGTTTTGTTTTTTGAAAATGAGAAAAAGTAGGTTTTTGTGATGCCCTTTTATATTTGTGGATAAATAATTTGGATAACAATCCTTATTACATGCTACATGTACTAACTATTATAGCCTATTAACAGTAAATTATGCATGATTACATGCCAGTAACCCTAAGCCAAACCATAATCCTAACCGCAACCACATAGTAAATTACATGCAGTTAATAAATGAAGAGTTAATTTGCAAAAACCGATAACTCCATTTTTATGTTTATGTTTCTATTTTTTTTTTTTTCAAAATTCACAGGTTTTTTTTTTTATTGCGCATTCCAAGTAATATCAATCAAACTGCAGTTGGGTTGTTTTGATTAAGTATTAATAACTTAAATACAGATAATGTACAAAATTAAAGTTCATTGAAAGTATTTTTTTTTTTACATATTAAAAGTTTATAGCAAAATCAGATAACTCCAACAGTTGTTTTTTGGAAAAAGCAGATAACTCCACATTTCATGTTTTAGAGTTTAAAAAAACATTCGTTTAATATTTGTAATCTCCTCAGATGACAATGTAGATGCCTGACAAACGTTGTTGTTGTGATCATAAACTGTATGGATGTGATTACAAGTAAATTTATAATATACCATATTTTAAAATAAACATCATAAAATGACTTTTTCTCTGTTGCATTACATGTTCTTTTAACCAAAAATGCAAATACTAAATCTTGCTAAATGTTAAACCAAAATAATTTTTTATAAATCCAGTGATAAAATGTACAATGCTCTTGTTTCCCTCTTTACAAAAAACACAATGCAAATTAATGTCTCTCCAAAACCTGACCTGTTTTAGAGGATAAATCCAGTGAACAATCTTAAATTACATCTCGAGACTAGTTAAGTGTGAAGTCCATTTAAACTACAGTGCGAGTTATATACCATAACCCTGGTTAATGGTCACATGACACACAGGTAAACAAATAAAATAATAAAAAACAATTTTTTTTTTTTTTTAATAATTTTTACAGTATGATTTATTAGCTTTTTATCAACTTACAAACCCCTTGTAGTTCTGTCATTTTTAAGAAAACTTTAGACTGATCCCTCAAAATCACTAAAATAAGTTAGATTTCTCAGATCTGAAATAAATCAATGCAAGGGCCAGAATTTGCTTTGTTTGTGTTTTAAATCTGATTTGGTCATAGCGTGAGGAAGTCAGTCACTCTTCCTGTGACTCAGGACTTCCTTCAACTCATCTCAGGAGGGCAGATAAAGTCATGAGATGTGAGTTTAGCATTTTTGGACTTATTTTGATTGTGACTCATATTGCATGTCTTCTTGATGTTCATCCTTAAAAGGAATATTTGTGACCCTGGACCACAAAACCAGTCTTAAGTCGCTGGGGTATATTTGTAGCAATAGCCAAAAATACATTGTATGGGTCAAAATTTTCAATTTTTCTTTTATGCCAAAAATCATTAGGATATTAAGTAAAGATCATGTTCCATGAAGATATTTTGTAAATTTAGTCAAATTAGTAACATGCATTGCTAAGAACTTCATTTGGACAACTTTAAAGGCGATTTTCTCCATATTTTGATTTTTTTTGCACCCTCAGATAGTTGTATCTCAGTCAAATATTGTCCAATCCTAACAAACCATACATCAATTGAAAGCTTATTTATTCAGCTTTCAGATAATGTATAAATCTCAATTTTGAATAACTGACACTTAAGACTGGTTTTGTGGTCAAGGGTCACATTTCCTGTCTGAAAAGGGACAGGCCTACATCTCTTGGTTTGTTCATGAATTTACACGTTCTGTAGTGTTCAGCTCAGCAACAATGACACAATAAAATCCAAGTGCATCAAGCATCAGTGAATGTAATGAAAATATCACTCCTGTATCCCACAGTAACATCAGCATTTATTAAAAAAAAAAAACACTGTAGAGATCCACATGTATGTGCTCAAGATTGGTGTATATTTACAGTTAATACGTTATTTACAACATGAGAGAATGGCGTACATTTTACAATATGACGTGACATGACTTTGAATGCTGTGATTCGTACGTCACAGAGCGTTGTACTCCACACACTTCGAGGGATCCGTTGTGAAATGTTTCTGACAGATTGTCATTAATCTTTTCAGCCCCTGAAAATACAAAAAAGACAATCACTGATCTGCTAAAAATCACAACGCTCTATGTAATATAACACACTTCTATTCATACCTGAATGTATTTCCTCTGGGTCTCGTCGTTGAGCACATGGGCGACGTGTTTGGAGAAGATCTTCTCACGTCCAGTACGAGCGTGGATACCCACCATGGTCACACCGATGGGCCACGGAGCGTTTCCTATAGCCATCTGCAGATAAGCATCGTTTGCCTGTATGTACACAGTGTGTTAGTTGGGTTTCCTCACAAATATACCAATTACAAACCGTCAAAGTATTGCAGTAAGTAAAACCTACCTTAACGTATTCCCTCTCCAGCATGAACTTTATGATGTCTGTGATGGACTCCTTAATATCTGCTGGCAAATTCTATATATGAAAGACACGATGAGCCTGTGAGTCTCTATGTAATAATAATAATACTGTATAAAAAAAGCTTGTAGAACAACATACCTTCTTCCGCAGTTTTCTGAACAGAGGTTCCAAATAAGATTCAGTCTGTTTTTGGGTGGCACTGGCGAGTTTGCCCTGGACACTACGCTTCACATGGTCCTCTCGGCTGTTCAAATCTTTAGCCCACACGCCCAGCAAAAACTATAATAATAAAAATATACTTTATTTTAGATGAAGCACCTTTAAAAAGTTGAACAAGTTGAAACACACAATGCATAAAAATATACAATACACAAACATACACAAATTTTTTTTATTTAATAATTAACTTTAAAAATACACATACAAGCACACAAAATAAAATGATTATACTTTTAAATTGTGCATCAGATTCTCATTAAATCATTAATATTTTAAAATATTTAAATAATTAGAATATTGTCTAAATGCATTACTATCAAATCAGTACACGATTTAAACACTCCAAAAGGGATTGAAAATAAAATAAAAAAACAGCTTAATTAAAAAATTAAAAAAAATAAAATACATACCCTTAAAACTTTATTTATGACGTCCATGTCTCTAACATCATTGCCAGTGCCAAGAGACGCTCCCAAAGCCTGTTTAATACAGGTTATTTAACATGAATGTAACATCTTTTGTTATATTATACAATTTATTAAAACCATAGGAGCTTTAGTATCCAGACAGTTACTATTGATAGTTTTCACCTGACGTCACACCCTTATAGGAACGCCCACCTGGAGGGCAAAAGGAAGCTTTGCTGCACTGGGGTGCGTTTCCCAAAAGCATCGTTAGCTAACTATGGTCGTTAGTTCCATTGAACTCTATTGGTAACAATGGAACTTGCGACCATAGTTGTTTTTGGGAAACGCACCCCAGACCGAGTTATTTTTAGTAGTAAAACGCAGATATTAAAAGGCGAAATTCAGGAAACACCTCATTGATGATGTACATTTTGTTCAGGCAAGCAGATGAAGCCAGAATATAAACACAAAGTTTTACATTAAATGGTTTCCCATAGAAAACCGTTATAAGTTAAACACTGAACCATTAAGCGGACTGTGTTCATATTCCGGCCTCATCTGTTTTGTCTATGTAAATTATGCATCATTAATATGGTGATTGCTGAATTTGATCTTTTAATATTACTGTTTTAAATATATTAAGGCACTTTAAGTGTTTTACAATGTTTTGTCGCACTGTTTAATGATTGAAATATTCCTGCGGGTGCTTAATATGGATTTCAAATGGCCAAAACTTGCATTTTGTTCACATACCTTTGTTTTATTCTTTTGAGAGGTGATCTAAATATTTGCACTGTGAAACAGATGGAAAATTGACAGGCTTGTGCTGCAGACCCTCCAGGTCTTCGAGCCGGTCACGTGACTGAAAGCTTATGAATACCATTGCTGATATTCTAGCTCAGGGTTTCCCAAACTTTTCTGTCAGCTGAACCCAGTTTGGAAACCCTGGTGTAGTTATTTCAGTTATAAAGAACATTAGATTTGAGACGTAAGATAGTGCCACCTAGTGGGACCACGACAGAAGTACTTCTCATTAAGCACAGTCCAGATTCTGGAGTTGCTGTAATTATTTTGCTATGCAGAAGTAAGCTGTTCTCTGTGAATGTGCAAGACTTATTATTTATTAGCTGCTAAAGGTAAAAATGCAGTAAATGGTAAAACTATTTGCGCTACAAACTAGTGTTTCTAACTACAATAAATTAAAATAATGATAATGTCAAGAAGCATAACAGACTGTTTTGGTTCAGCAAAAATAACTGGAAGCCTTGCACATTTACAAATGGCTGCACCTGCTCTTACATTAAAAATGAGGATATGAATTAGTTTAAGTTAATGTTATGGGTTCTGTGCGTGTGGGTTTACCTCCAGCTCCTCAATGGTGGTATTTTCTTCATGCACTTTGAGATCGTGTTGTGTGTCCAGTTCAGTGCCCTCTGCTCCACCGACAATCTCATTCAGATACTGCTGATCGATCTTATCCATGGCGGCCTTCAGATCATTCCTCAATCCCTACACACACAGACAAGGCAAGCCTTAAAAATCGTGTCAAATTCAGCATGAGTCCATCTTGACAGAACTTTTCTTGCAGGGAAATTAAAACATTTTTCCCAGTAAATAAACACACTACATGACGTGAGTGTGAAGATGGCGAGAGGAGAGGTGGGGCTTACCTTGTTTACTTCTGGTGCTAGAAATTCAATCTTCCGGAGTCTCTGGAAAGCATCATAATCAGATTCGCCAAACAAGCGGATGGGCTCGCCACGTTCCCTCAGACGTCTGATCACCTGCACACAGCCACAAGATTTATTATTCATCCAAGAACAAAAACAACCTCATCAGGTGAACTCTGATTGGCTGACCCACCTCCTGTCGAGAGAGCGTCATTGGCAGCTTCTCCTCCGTGAGCTCCAGTTCTAACACAGGATTGGATGATGTAGATGGAGGCGCCTCCTCCTCGGTCTTATCCAGCTTGGACAAAAAAAAAAAAGGAGTCATATTTTAATGACTGTTAAATTAGTCTGATACTACTGCAAAGCATATAATTGGAAAATTAAGAAGGGCTTATAAATAACAATCCTGGCAAATTTTACAGAATAAAAGGCCTAAAACAAATAGTTCTCTATATATAAGCATGCAGCTATGCATTTTTAAAATGTGATTAAAAAAATTAAATGTGATTACTCATCTAATCTTATATAAATATGAGCACACACAATTCTCCCAAGATGCAATGGGTGAACAGCAAAGAACTGCATATATCATTTGTTTGGCCATGCTATATCTTGACACCGGTTTTAAATTTTTAACACACCATGCATGCAATATCAAAACCAAATAAGGAAGCTGAAACAACAAAAGAGAACCGCACAAATGAGAGAGCAGGCAAGGCATCTAGAATTCAAACGTGCTTTGCTCCTGGGTGGGCATCTCTGTCACATAAGGGCACTGATTTTACTGTGAACGTTATGCGGCTGGGCTGAAAATTCAGATAGTGCTGCCTCCAGATTTGTGCAACACTGGGAGCAAAGGCAATTAAACACAAATGTTCTTCAGTCATGCTGAAACCTGGTCAAACATCTCTCTGGCAGCATGCATTCTGTCTGCCTGAGCCCTACCTGTCGCACAGGCTGCTCATTAGAAACCTACACTCACAGAACACACACACAGACAGCAGGAAAGAGAATATGAGAAGAGATACACAGCAGACAGAAGACACCACTCCGGGATGAGAAGAGAACTAGAGAGAAAGAGCTTTCTGAAAGGAGTAGTTCACCCAAAAATGAAAATTTGCTGCAAATGTACTCACCCTCAGGCCATCCATCAGAACAGATTTGGAGAAATGTAGCATTATATCACTTGCTCACCAATGGATCCTCTGCAGTGAATGGGTGCCGTCAGAATGAGAGTCCAAACAGCTGATAAAAACATCACAATAATCCACATCACTCCAGTTCATCAATTCATGTCTTGTGAAAAGCTGTGCATTTGTAAGAAACAAATCCCTCATTGAAATGTTATAACTTTAAACGGTCACTTATGGCTAAAATAAGTGTCCATAATCCATAATATTGCTTTCTCCAGTGAAAAAGTCAAAAATATGCACAGATCGAGATCAGATTGAAGTTATGTCAAATATGTCACTGGATTTTGCAGTAAAAGGACAACAGTGGATAGACACTTGAAGAACTGGTATTATGGACTCGTATTTTTAATAAAATACGAGAATTTATTGTCTAAAATATAGACAATAAAATACAGATGACTCATATTTTAGTTCGAAGCAATGGTCTGAAGTTAAAAAAAAAGGCTTGATGGATTTGTTTCTTTCAAACACACAGCTTTTCACTTCACAAGACATTAATTGATGCATTGAATTACTGTGATGTTTTTATCAGCTGTTTGGACTCTCATTCTGACGGCACCCATTCACTGCAGAGCAAGTGATGTAATGCTACATTTCTCCAAATCTGTTCTGATGAAGAAACAACTCATCTACATCTTGGACAGCATGACGTTTATTAAATTGTGAGTGTGTGAGTATGGGATAGAAGACAATTTTTTTTAATGGGACAGTTCATTTCTTTGAAAGCCACAGTAGATGATTGACAGACAAGTAGATGTGTGTCATCTAAAACCGGGGCTGATCATATTTGAGGGTCCGTTTCAGTTAAAAGATTGATAACACCTGATCTAGACATTTATTAAACGGATTACACTACTGATACAGTGTGGTTAAATGTGTTTTCGAGCAGCTGTGTACAACCTTGTGAGAAGGTAATTGAATGTTTAAGTGTATCACGATGTAACGTCTGTATTCACAGCTGGAGTTTATACCTTGTATCCACATCTCCTGTAATAATCCTCCTCTTCTTTACGCGCGAGATCAGCCCGTTTGAAGTATTTCTTTGAGTCCTGGAGAAACAAGAAGAGCGCAGCATTACACAGACCCACATATCAGCACACAACAGCTGTAAGAAACACATCGACGCAAGTGTAAACAGTAGCCTATTCTAGAACAGTCGCTACTCACATCTACGAGATCTTTCTCCTCAATGAGTTTTCTTTTCCTCGCGATCTCTGCTTTGAGGATGTCCATAACTAAATAAAATAACAAAAACTCTTTATCAGAAAACGTGCCTCTGTTTTACATAAACATCCAACGGGAAACAGTTTAGACGCTTCCGTTCGCCGTTTCTCGTTCTAGTTGTCTGGCTGCTGAGAGCAATCTCATTACTGCCATCTAGTGGACAAATGTGAGACTTACGCCGGAAAAAGTTTGATAAGTAGTGCACGGTGACGGAATCGCAGACTTTATCCAGAGACAATAAAAAAGAGAAAGAATTTGTATCTTTTTAAAACTAGCTGGACGAAACCTCTTTATCTCATTTATTAAACATATATTGTATTTCTATATTCTCAGTTGCAGTGAAATATTAATTATTTAAATTAGTTAATTAATCAATTTATTTATTTTAAGTGATATTTTGTGTTTATTTTTATTTATTTGGTCCATAATGGTTGGTAACTGAACAGCGGTCATTCACTACTTTTTTATGTTTAAATTTATACATTTTAAATTTAATTTAATTTATTTAGGCTATATATATTATAAATTATAATATTCAATGATCTTATTTTTTGCTTGTTTGTTTAAATTTCCGCTTTTACCTCGCGCTCTCCGTTGCAGATAGGCTAAGCATTTATGATTTAATTTTTCATTTTATTTTTTTTTTACTTTTCAACGTAGGCTATCAGGCCTACTCCTTTGTGAGAGTAGTCACCGACTGCCAAAACTGACAGGAAAGTTTTTTCTCCTCCTGACAACAGAAAGCCAGTGACTGAGTCATTTTTCTCCAGTCTGTCCAATGTAAATCTGGACCCTCGTATGTGCGCCCCACAAATATTAGCGACCATCAGGTGGCGCAAAGGAATAGACGTGACGAATTCTGAAAGAATTAAGAGGTTTATTTATTTACATCATAAACGAGCAGCCCCGCAGGAGAATGTAAACGCGTCCTGTCCATCATCCTCCTCCTCCTCCTCCTCCTCACCACGATCATCATCATCATTCAGTCCAGAGAGACCCGCGCTTATTATTAATGCTCAGGTTCGCTTCACTCATCATCAGCTGGACTTAATGAGTTTGTCAGTGATTAAAGAGCCTGTGTGCTGATGAACTGGGCTGGATTCTGCCTCTTCACCGCTCTGCCCTTAAAATGGAGTTTGTGGAGAGGAAGCGGAGCAGGAAATCTCAGAGCTTTAAACTGGTGAATGATGCAGGTAAGCGGATGACAGCAGACAATAGAGCGCATCGGAGGCGTTACGTCAGCACTCTGGAATGCACCTATCATTCCTCATTGTCCTGCTCGCATCGTCACAATGTCGGACGCTTCGTTCTGTTCGAATCGTGTGGAACGTTCGTTGTGTTTGATCACACGTTTGTCGGCATTTTCATCTTCTGATGCGTTTAGTCTGTTCTTGTGCACTTCTTCAAGTGTGATGTCTGTCTGCTGCGTGAACGTGATGAAGCTCTTCACAGTCACGCAGCCTACAGGTGGTCCTGACCTGCAGCATCACTTCATCACATCTGCACCGCACACAGCTGCTGTTACGAGTGACATTACAACATGTCAAGCAGCGTCCTGCTGTACTTCATCTGGAACTGTTTAAGACGCTTTCGAAATTATTACATATGCAGCTCATTCAAATTGAGAGCCCGTATGCAATATCTGTGCTTTTAAAACTGAATAGGACTTAAAAATGTGTTGTGTTGATATTTTACTGTTTTTATGTTTAATGTTATAGACAATTCGATGATTTTTATTTTCCCTTATTTATTTATTTATGTTTGTTAACATTTTCCCTTCTAATGTGTGCACTGTCAGAAATCTGGCTGATGTCAATTCTAGTATATTACACTGTGCAAAGTCATGCAAAAGTTATAATATAATATAGTATAACATAATATAGCTGACAAAAAAGTTTATTGTCTTAAATGATATAAAACAGATATATTTTATACCATTCATGTATGGTGTATAATTTATTTTGTCTTGGGAGATTTTTATCCTCAGCGCTGTATATATATCTGTATATATGGGAGAAATAAATTATACTAATAAACACAACACAATAATAATAATAATAATAAGAGAAAGTAAAATAAAAAACTATTTTTAATACTGAGCAACGACAATTGATTGATTATTGACAATTGATTTAATACAGGGAATCTAACTGTTCATGTCAATTTTTATTACATTCGTTTCATGTATATTGATGTATATCTTATATCTGAGGATCCCAGTTTTTTATGGACATTAATCAAATATGAAATTTGTTTTGTGGTTTTGTTTTGCAGTTTAAAAAAAAATAGTCATGAACAATCAACTTGATATTAAAGTGTTAAGCATACTTTTTAAACTACTGACATGACATTGACGTGATCTGACATTATAGATAGATAGATAGATAGATAGATTTCCTGTTTTCTCTACTCTCCAATGAATAAAAGGCTAAAAAGCCCATTTCTATAAATGAAATTGTGCCATGACCATAATGATGTAAAAACTCTGCTGTGATTCGTTTAGATTTTAGCCATGAAATGGATGATGTAGACCAGAATGACACTGAAGGAGATGCCCTGGATGCTTCTGAGACTGAAGGTAGCTGTCGCTCATCGTAACACACTTCATGTGTGCAGGCTCTGTGTGTTAACTGTGTCTCTCAGTCTGGTTAGGTGATGAAGGGATGGAGATAAAGAAGCAGATAACAGGCATGATGCGCTTGCTGAGTGACAAGACAGGACGAGTGTATCAGCGGGTTGGACGAGAGGGTGAGACCCTCAAACAGGAGCCTCAGGAAGAAGCTCTCAGCCCGCCTGTGGCACAGAGCCCGGCCCCTGAACATCCCCAGTACGGCTGGAGCTCAGTCCTGATGACTCACGGGCAGTACGGCACCCGCTCCAAAACCCAGAGGAACCAAAACCACTCGAAAGTTAATGGTGAGTCTCTAAACAATGAAGCAATTTTATTACTTTCAGAAGGTTTGTTAAATGAGCAAAATCTGTCAAATGCAAAACAAAGCATGTTTAGCTGTGTTTCTCACACTATGACTATATTAATATGCAGTGGCCCCAAAACATATTTTGACATTGAAGTCATGCTAAAAAAATGTATGAATTTGAATGCAATGACAAAAATACATTGCATTAGATGACAAATTGTCCAAATAAGTGGCATTTATTTTATAGAAATAAAGCACAAGTTCACTTATCAAGCAAACATTTCAGACACAAAATTTGTTTATACTATTGTACTATTGTACTATTGTAATATTTACATGTAGACACTTTTATCCAAAGCAACTTACATTGTTCATGCACTTCCTGGAAATTGAATCCATGATCTTGGCATTGCTATGGTTGCGCTTTACTGTTACATTTATGAGCTACATAAATGCTCTTTTATTTATTTATTTATTTATGCAAAATACAGTTTTATGTTCAGTAACAAATATTTATGGCCAGCCCATTTTCTCAATTTACCCATTTAATCAATTCACTCAATTCATTACCAGGTAAAAAAATAATAATATCTGCAACCAAATGATGCTATGATTTAATAATGAAACAAAAAGTGTTTCATTATTAAATCATAGCATCATTTGATTGCAAATGCCACTTGGTTGGACAATTCTGAAATCTAATGCAGACTGTGAAATTGAGACATTGTAGGTATGACAAATTTGGACCACTATATATTTTTCTATTTGGTCACTTAGTTCAGTGCATTTTATTTTATTTTATTTCTTTTATCTCTTCACCTCTAGTTACTGCAGTTTATCATGAGGTTGGATGTCTTTAGTGGCACTGCTTTTTCTTTTGTTCTTTTTTTCCGGTATGAAACTCAGCAAAACCATGCTTCTGCTTAAAGTGACTTCAGATGGAAGCGTAGGAAGATATTACTTGAACCCCCTTTGGGATTCTTTCCAGGGAAAGTTGTATTATGTGATTGTGGGCTACAGAAAGATGTGCTGTCTGGCACTGCAGCAGCAAGTGTCTAGACAGCTCTGGATAACACAGCAAACACGTAACGTCTTCCTTCTGTATACACACAGAAAGACACAATAACTCCCTCACTGTCAGTCTGACACACACACACATACACACACACACACACTGGAGTCAGCGAGTCAGACAGCTTTTGTGCTGGGTGCTTGGAGCCTCTGGGTGTTAGACATCATCGGTGATGGCCGTTGTGTTGACGATGCATGTGTGTTCTGATTCAGACATGGCCTTGCCCCCTGCGCCTGCTGCCATGGCAACTGAGCCCAGCTGCTGTATGTGCAACTGCAAGAGCACCCTGCAGGCCATTCTGCTGGAGTTACGTACCATGAGGAAACTAATCCAAACTCCGAGAGGTAAATCAAACACAACTACCCTCAAATTCCTCTGAACACAATGATAGCAGCATTGACACGTGTTCTGCTGCACTCTCAGGATCCCAGGACAAACAGGGCTCCCAGGTCTCACTCTCGTCCCGAACCTCTATCTCCAGGAGGAGGAGCCGGAAGAGGAGGCCGGGTCACAGAGTGACAGTTCTGACCACGCCCACTAAAAGAACCACACCTCTGTCGCCACCCACTGAGACCGATGCTGTTAATGAGTGTAATCAGTCAAGAGAGGACACGCCCCCAGCTGTGACATCATTTATCCCAGATCCCATTCCCAGTGCCAAGACTCCTCCCTCTCACTACAGCATCACCAGAGGCCAAAGCACCACAGAGGTACATCACCATACATGTGTGAATAGATTTGGTAATGAATTGGTGAATTAAAAAAATACTGGGTTAAAAACAACTCAGTGCTGGGTGAATTATGGACAAACCCAGAGATTGGGTTGTTTTGAGACAGTGTTTGGGTTAAATGTTTAACCCAGCATGTACTATCTAGCATACTATCTAAATTATATATATATATATATATATAATTTAAATGAAGTAATTATTTTAGTATTTATTAAAGTAATTATTATTCATATATATATTCATTCATATAATTCATTCAACAGCACTGATTCATTCAGGAATAAATCAAACAGCTTTCTTTATCAATGCGTCATTGAATCGTTCTCTTAACCAGAAGTATTTTCAGTGGCAAGACAAAGGCAGAGAAAGTAATTGGTAATATTCTGTCTAAAATGTAAGAAAGTCAATATTAATTGTGTATTTAAAATTTTTGTATAGAAACAATAACACACTCTATATATATATCTTGCCAGCAAGCACCAATCCTCAAATTTTAATATTGTCTTGGTCATAGATTGTGATTTAAAAGCTTGCATGATTAAATTCTTGAAGAAGAAGCATGCAGTGAGCTAGCCTGTAACTTTGTTTTATTTACTTGCCAAAGCACATTTTCACGCTTGGCAAGTTCTGATTTTGGACCATGTTTGCACCCATCAGACTGATAGCTGGCCATGTCTTTCTCTCTCAGCAGAATGAGTGAAGGTTAGAAACAACAGAAGGGGTTGAGTACATAAATATGGTTTCACAGTTGTCTAGGTTATGTGTTTATTCTGACAATAGTGTGTATGTATGAGCATATGCCTCTGAAAATATTATTCGTATGATCTACTTTAGTCTCACCTGACTAAAAGTGAAATTTTGGATGATTACAGTTTGTGTGTCAATGTATGTGTTAATTCCTAAATGCATGAGTGTGTATTAATTCCTTTTATTAATATCCCACCCGTCTGTCTCTCCCAGCCGGAGGTGCAGTTGGCCGAGGATTATGACGTATTTATTCCTAAAGCACAGTTGGACTCTATCTTACTGAACTACACTCGCTCTGGCAGCCTGCTCTTCAGGAAACTGGTGTGTGCGTTCTTTGATGATACCACACTGGCAAACTCACTGCCCAACGGCAAGAGGAAGAGAGGTCTGAACGACACCAGGAAAGGACTCGATCAAAACATAGTCGGAGCCATTAAAGGTTTGTGAACATAACTAGACCAGACCTTACATAACATCAGTGTACAGGAGAGCATTATTATGGATTTTGCCTGATATTGATCACTGTCATACATATAGTGGTCCTAAAAAAGTATTTGGACACTCAAAAATGCATTATTATTGCATTAGATAATAAAACACCAAACCATGTGGTGTTTATTTAAAGGGGTCATCGGATGCGACATGCACTTTTACAAGTTGTTTGAACTGAAATGTGTGTTGGCAGTGTGTGTGCACAACCACCCTATAATGATAAAGATCCACCCAGTGTTTTTAAAAAAATATATATTTTCCCTTTTCTCATATCAAGCCATTCTCAGATGCCTGTCTGTGTGACGTCACACAGACAGGGTCCTCCCATGATTGTTGATTGACACTTGTGTTTTATCTTAGACCCGCCCTGAATGAGCTCTCATCAGTCCGTCATTGTTTCGACGCCGGAGCAGGAGTAGACAAGATTGTCTCCTAAGCGATTGAGGTGTTCTGTTGTTGGATGTAATAATGAACAGAGCAGTCGTCTTTTACTCCCGAAATCTGAGTCGCTGAAGACGTAGTCGATTACCTTAGTTTTTGAAGGGAATGTGCTAGGGGTGTAACGATAAATCGATTAATCTAATGCATCGCGGTTCTCTCTGAAATCGATTCTGAGCTTAGTTTTAACAGCAGATGGCACTGCATGCTTTAGAAACAGCTTGCTTTCAGTTCCTTACACACACACACACCACTTGAACTTAAAATAATCATTCATAAAGTTCAAAAAGGTTGCAGCGAATTACAAGAGCGTTCACAGTGGGCATAAAAAAAAGCATAAAAAAGATAGGGGTAGTCGTGGCCTAATGGTTAGGGAGTCGGGCTTGTAGCCTGAAGGTTGCTGGTTCGATTCTTGCGCCGCAGGAATTGAAGGCAAGGCACCGAACCCCTAATTGCTCCCCGGGGTGCTGGAGCAATGGCTGCCCACTGCTCTGGATGTGTGTTCACTGTGTGTGCGTGCATTTGTTCACTACTCACTGCTGTGTGTGTGCACTTGGATGGGTTAAATGCAGAGCACAATTTCGAGTATGGGTCACCATACTTGACAATACATCACAACTTAACTTAAAAGCAGAGGTGCAAGTACATTTAACCACTCGGTTGAACGCATAAGTGGTCTTTTTCGTGAGCATTTGAGTTTGCAGTTAAAAACTAGCCTAGAGCACCATCTGCTGTTAAAAACTAAGTTCAGAATCGATTCAAGAGAGAGTCGCGATGCATTAGGAAAATCACAGAATCAATTCATTAATCGATTTATCATTACACCCCTAGAATGTGTCCCCTGATCAACCTAAAACCTAAGGTTTTTTAATGAATCTTTGCAAATCTCCTTTCCTAATAACCGTGCTAGTTAGCAAGTTCTGCAGCTAATGAGCAGAGCACATTAGCATTTAAAGGAACATGCACTAAAACAGCTTGCTGTGAACAGAGCTGATTTTGACAAGGTAAAAACGGTGTTTTACACTGCCATTGAGAAATCATATCAACTTGTGGAAAATGGGCATCCGATGACCCCTTTAAAAGATTTTTTTAAGGTAAAACAGAAGTTGGTTGTTAAGTTTTAAAGTGCCCCTATTATGGATTTTTGAAAATTACCTTCCATGCAGTGTGTAACAGCTCTAAGTGAATGAAAAAATCCTGCAAAGTTTTAAATCTGAAAGTGCACCGTGTATAAAGTCATTGTCTCTCAAAAGAAAGTTGACTCTGAATCATTGAAACAAGTCGTTTTTAAAACGAATCTCAAGCCGTTTCATGTTGACATCAACATGAAACATTAGCATATTGCCCGCCCACTTGTTGGTCTTTTCGCATTGGTCTGAATGAAAATGCAAATTCATTCTTTGCCACTAGGTGCCGCTTTTGGCAGTAGCCCCTCACTGCAGAACAAAGATCCAGGGGGCGGGGTTGGATCCACATCTATGGGGTGGAGATGGGTGGGTTTAGGGATCAGGGGGTGGAGACGGGTAGGTTTAGGTATATGTAAGGTGGAAGGAGTTGGATCTGGATCCAACATCGCCCCCTGGATCTTGTGTTCTGCAGTGAGGACCATCTCGCTTTTGGAGCGGTAAAAATAGCAGTTTCCCCGGTAACACTGCAGCACTGCGCTCACAAACGCTGCTTTATCAGCCATTACAGGCTTGATGAAATGAAAATGAGATCATTCGGACCAATCACCGCAGATTAGCGTCACACAAAGGAGGGGTTTGGAAAAATGAATTGTTGAGCAAATCATTTGGGAGTGGTTGAGCAAGTAAGGTAAAAAATAAATGCATATTATAAGACAATGAAAGTGTTTTTTGACCTTGCATGCATGTCAACCTGTTGTTGGGGACTCCCAAAACCAAAATATGAACCTTTCATTAGCCATAATAGGGGCATTTTAAGAGATAAAACTCAAACTTAAATGTTCAAAAAAGTGATGTTATTTTTGAGTAAAAATCATGTAGCATTTGATTAATTTGATATATTATAATAATTAATATGTAAAATATTTAAATACATATTTATTTATTATTTGTGTACTAGCATTTCTTTGTAATTAAATGTGAAATTTATTATGATTGTGAAATGTATTATATATTATAAATATTTATTTATTATTATAAATTATTATTATTATTACAAATAATAAATACACTCTTAAAAGACACAAAATACTTAAACAGAACAAGCATAACACATTTTTAAGATTTTGTGTCTACATTGTTTAATGTCTTTAATAAAACTGTGAAAAGGGGCTTAAAATTGGTATATTTGCATTTGTATATTTCGTATATATTTATTATTACAGAAAATATTTATTATTATTTATGTTACTTGCATTACTTTGTAATTGGTGAAAGTTGTTTCTGTACCAGGTTATTTATTTATTTCAGTTAACAAACTTTTTTTAAAGCTTAAATTTTTTATATGTATGTGTATGAATCTAGTGTTTACAGAAAAGTATTGCACAGCCAATGGAATTGAGAAGCTTCCCGGCCCCAGAGACTGGGTCCAGATTCTGCAAGACCAGATTAAACTTGCCCGCCGACGCTTAAAAAGAGGTGAGAACATGACACAAAGAGAAATACATGCAGGGAAAGTGAAAAAGAAAGAGAGGTAGTGGTGTCGTACATTACCAAGGATTCAAAGTTGTAACAAAGCTGTTGCTTCATGATTGATGATTTGCTAGATGAGTGCTATATTGAGTGCTATTATGAGTGCTATTTAACGAATGCTTCAATGTCATAATTTATGTGATTTTATTTTGAATGATTTGCAGCAGAGACAGCCTCAGACGGTAGTGATATTCAGCACAAAACAGGTACTCATACACACTGACCCAAACCCACACACACAGCATGAATGAAAGCACTCCAGCTTGATGAGTGTCCTTCACCTCATGATATCCCAGCATTCTTTATTAGAATGATACATTAAATAACATGCTAAATAACTTCAGAGGACACATTCCATTGGAGTATTTCTGTGTTATTTTTCAGAGAAATGTCAGCAAACTGTTGATAAAGTGGAAACTGTGACACAAAATGGTACTGTAATGCACATCTTTAATATTTCACTCTCAAAGAGTGCCATTGTTCTAAAGTAACCCTTTCTTCTGTACCGCAGGTGCTGCTTATGAGAGAACAGAATGTCTAGTTGCTATGGACACTGCCTGAGAAGAGATTGTTTTCAACAAAATGCAACCTCCGACCCCCGCAAAGGAGTCATTTTTAATTGTTTTGTCTGTCTAGACTTTAACACGTATGGAGAGTCGCGGCTTTGAAATTCTCACGGTCAGCTGTGCAACAGACAGAAAGTTTGTTTGGAAGGAAACGGCACCGTTTTGCTGATCAGTTAGTGTTCCAGACAGCTATGGACACAGTTTTATAACACAAGTACTCCCATTTGATCGTTTTAAAGTGGGTCGTCCCAGATGTCACTAGTTGTCTTCAATGAATATATGGAAGTGTTTGTAGTTTTTCAGCTTCATCCAAATGCTTCACCAACAAATATCAGTAGGACTGCTGAGAAAATATGACTGTGCCTTTAATTCACTCTGCCATGCCAAGCAACAAACTGATGTCATTTCACGATTGTGCTGTTTATTGACACTTTCTGGTGAAATATGTGGCACTTTCTATATTAATAGTACTTAATGTCATATTCGCTGCACATAGTCTTACTAATGTGTTGTTGGTTATATAATCTGGCAGACTGGTTATGTAGACCTGTAACTGTTTGACTTCCTGTGTAAGAGGATTTAGTGTCTATTGAATGTGTACAAATGAGTGAATATGACCATTGTCCTGCGTCTGTGTAACAAAGGGTTTTTACCTCACGGTCAAATGCTTGAATAACTGTCCATGTTAATATCCGGGTTAAATACAAGTTAAGCTGTTTGGACCGCATCTGGGGCTCGATTCATGTCTCGCTTTGTAAAAGCAATACTAAAAACGCACATACGGAAATGCACTTACATTGTACACCTGCCCCATAGACTTCCACTGTAAGTGCATTACTGTCAACTCAAACTGATGTTTGCTTTTATGAACTGAGATATGAGTCAAAGCGAATGCCGCTGATGCTGTTGTTAGAGCTTAAATGGAAATATTCCTTTAAGAGCACAGATGTTGTGTCTGTGCCTCCTTTTTAATATTCCTGTTTTAAAAAAGATCAACTTTATGTTTATTAGTGGAAAGTTGTTTGGTCTGAGACGTCAAATAAATATGGCTGTGTCTTACATGGTTGACCTAAACTTGTTTCAAATGCGTCATTTTTATTTATTTAGTGGGCTTCAGAGTTATCTTTAAATGTCTATTCTTTTATTTATCTATTGTATTATACTTCATTATTCATTATAGCTTTTAAAAGCTGAATTAAAGACTAATGGAAGTTCAATTTGCCATGAAGTTAGTAGTTAAACAGAACCATTACAACAACATTTTATTACATTTACAACTACTTTTGAATGAACATTTTTAAGTTTAAACCTCTCAATGAATAAAGTTCGACAAGTTATAGTCTATTAAAACTATAGGCCTACTTTAAAAAAAAATTAATTAACTAACATACTTACAGTAGGCTAAAGTATCCATATTAAAAAAAAAATAAGTGTTCTGCTTTTTAACCTCACACTGATAAAATAAATACACTAGAAGACACAAAATACTTAAAAGAACAGAAAAGGGAAACATATTTTTGATTTTGACTGCTTCTTTGCTGACAGATTTTGAATTTGTATCAATATTGTTCAATTTATTTCATAAAACTGTGAAAGGGGCTTACAATTTGTATATTTGCATGTAAAATTTACAAAAACAAAACAAAATTAAATGCACAATGAAACATTTATCATCACTAAACTGATCATTTATAGTAACCAAAATAATGTGCCAACATCGCAAAGAAAAAAAAGAACGCAAATCCTTAGGAAACTGGCAAGACCACAGTAAGTTTAAAGGTACAAACTAATGTGGACATTTTTTGTTGCCACACTCAGATCGCCTTTAAAGGGGAGGTGATGACGTCACGCGGGAAAGAAGGACCCCACTAGAATTTCGACTTTATAATTAAAATATATCCTCAGAGACCCTTATTAGCTCGCATTGTTGTTCGGAAGGGACATATCATTGCCTGGGCTGTTAATAAAATCTCGTACGCATAACGAATATGGTGCTGTTCATCAAGAAAAAGGGTATTGAGTTCAGTGTCAGTCTATTCAGGCACATTTTCCAGGCGCCCTTTCTGCGCGCGGTGCATTGCGGGAGCGTCGCGTCTCTTGTATCGAGCGAAACCGGTAAGCACAAACTGAACAGCACAATTAAAGGGGAAATGGGACACGAATATAACTGTGCCACAATGCATTACTTGTGAGGAGAGCTATCTTAATTATTCCAGTAGAAGACATAATCAGCGGAATTTGTGTAAAGTGCACCAAATAATTTTAATTTTATATTATTACTCTGTTGTGCACACTGCAATCATGGCGCGGGCGCTTTAAGGGTTAATTTTTTCCACCGCCGACATTTTTATAAACACTTCGGCCGGCTTGCTTCTCTTATTCATTTGATTCATTTTACTCTATAAACGTTTTCTTCTTAACATGCATAAGTTATACAGTATATTAAATGCGATGAAATGTAATCGAGCAGCGGGAGGCGTTTCGTTGGATCGGCGTGTGCAGCGGTTCTTAGTGATTCTCGAGGGAATCGTTCATTTGACATGATTCTTTTTAATGACTCGTTCAAACCTCTTTGCAAGCAATTGTATTTGATTGAACTGTAAGTGATATTGTTGATTTTTATTTTTTAAAGACGCCCTTATTTTTCGCATAAAACAATATATCTGTAATTCAGCATAGCAAAAATGGATGAAAAAGAGAAACAATACAACGAACTCATTAGATTTTTATTGTATTTTAAAAATTGTGTGCTGATGTTCTAAATTGCACTATAGGTATTTTTTGCTCTCTTTACTGTATTAGCTAGTTTCTGAATCGCCATTATACATGTAATATATTTGTTGTGCTCAATCAAAACGTTTGCGCGGAGAGTTTTGGGAGCTTTTGGATGATGGATAAAAACGAGTCGTTAAGTCGTTTTTCAACCGGTTCACTTAAGCGAATTCTTCAAACGAACCGATTCACTAAGAAGAATCTGTTTTGGACAGTGAGCGCGCGCCACATCAGTGTAGCTCGAACTATAGAATTCCAAGAACCCAAAACCACTTATTTGCCCATAGAAATGAATTACATAATCTATTTTTTTTAAATATCCCAGGAAATAAAGTCTAAATAAAGAGCAGAATGCGTTATATACGTATGTTTGGGTGTTTTGTTCTATATGCAGTAATGAGCAGGATAGTTAAACAGAAACATGTGGTCATGTAAACAAAGCAGGCTGGACAGTGAATTCAACTCAGCAAGAGCTTTGAACAGAGCTGATGTATTTAAAGGGGAGGATCAAGACATTTGTACACAATGTGCATCCTTTTACATTCATTTGATTCATGTATGGGGTGAAACAGCAGAGTGTTTATGCTATATTTATTATTATGACTTGTTTCATGTTGTTTGCACGGTCACACTTAATGCCATAATTTTGTATCCCTTTACACACTTTAATGTTTGTTTATTTCTTCTTCAGATTGTCATTACCATAGTGTGAAGGCCGTTACGTGTGTCAGAGACGTTTTTTAAAGATGTCGGTGCGGGAATCTTTTAACCCGGAGAGTTATGAACTCGACAAGAACTTCAGACTAACACGCTTCACAGAGCTCAAGGGAATGGGCTGCAAAGTCCCTCAAGATGTGCTCCAGAAACTTCTAGAATCCCTGCAGGAAAACCATTATCAGGAAGATGAGCAGTTCCTCGGTGCTGTAATGCCCAGACTAGGTACTACACACACACTCACAGCTGGAAATGAAGCTTTTCAAGAGTTTTAAAGGTATAACAATGTTTATTTAAAACAGGCATTGGTATGGACACCTGTGTGATTCCATTGAGACACGGAGGCTTGTCACTTGTGCAGACCACAGACTATATCTACCCCATAGTGGACGACCCATATATGATGGTAAATACTCACTTTAGAATGCCATAAAAGATCAAATGCATCATAAACTGAAAATCTGTCACAATCTGATGTTTTCTTGGTTTCTAGGGGAGAATTGCTTGTGCCAATGTGCTGAGTGATCTGTATGCCATGGGAGTAACGGAGTGTGATAACATGCTGATGCTTCTTGGTGTCAGCAACAAACTCACAGAGAAGGTGAGACAGAGGAAAAAGCCTTTAGTGCTAATGAGATGTGAAACTGGCCTATGAGTGTACAAGCAAAGTTCTTCTAAAAAGACAAGCTGTCTTCATTTCACCTGTGAGGAAATGAGAGTTTTTGGGTGAACTAGCCCTTCAACCTTTTAAATGCTTACAATATTTAAAGCCCATTTCTAAGACCTCTTAATTATCAACATGATCAAAACTTTGAAAAACATGTACACAATCTACTATATGCGGGGTTTTTAAAATACTTTTTAGCATGTAAAAGGTCTTGTAGTATAATTGTAAAACATCCACCTTCAGGTTGTGGTTCGTATGTCATTTTACTGTGAAAATGAATTTTTGAGAAAAATCATGTTAAAATGTGAGTATCAAATATGATTCATCAGGTTTTGAGGAACGTTTATTTTTTTCATCTCTCAATCATCATTGTATTGCACTGCATGATACCAGATGTTTGTCCTGCTCACAATAAAAACTAAAGAGCTTTGATTATAAAACTAAGCACTTAAATATAATATAGAGCCGCAACTGACATTTATATCTATTTTTTGTAAGTAGTCTGTAATACTGTTATATCGCATTGATTTACATTACAAGCTTTACTTTTTGGCCAGATAAATTATTAGCAATAATTTGTTTTTTTTCCTCAAGTATGATCTTCATATTCTTACTATATCATACTGTATGAGCCATGAAGCCTGATATATCAAATGTGATACTTTAAAAACAATAAAACAGCAAAAAAGACATTAGTTTGCATATTTCGTCCAAAGGTTCGATAAGCTGTTCTATTAAAAAAATAAATAAATAAAATTTCGTCAGGCTTTACAGGGTTAAAAATGTTGCATTTTTCAGAAAGTGATGACACAGGCATGCAAAACAGAAATCACATTGTGTGTGTGTGTGTGTTTTGTAGGAACGTGATAAGGTCATGCCTCTGATCATCCAGGGGTTTAAGGATGCATCTGAGGAGGCGGGAACATCCGTTACAGGAGGTCAGACTGTTATCAATCCTTGGATAGTCCTGGGAGGCGTGGCCACAACAGTGTGCCAACCTAATGAGTTCATTATGCAAGTCATTTTATATACTCTTGTCTAGTCAGTTGTTTCTTCATAATCAAACAGTATGTCTGTCCATTCCTCTAACTTCGTGCATGTTTATAGGCCAGATAATGCAGTACCAGGGGACGTGCTGGTTCTTACCAAACCTCTAGGAACACAAGTGGCGGTCGCAGTGCACCAGTGGCTGGACATTGTGAGTGTTTTAGACATTTGTAGTTTCATATTATAGCTTGGACTGAGTTTAACTCTTGCCATCTTTCTTTCGGTCTCAGCCAGAGAAATGGAATAAGATAAAGTTGGTCGTCACTCAGGAGGATGTTGAACTGGCTTATCAGGAGGCCATGCTGAACATGGCTCGACTCAACAGAACAGGTCAGTATGTGATGGACGTGTGTGCGGCTCATAAATAACAGGTTCTTCTAGCAAACGTTTGACCTTTATCTGTGTCTCTCTGTCCAGCGGCCGGGCTGATGCACACCTTCAATGCACACGCAGCAACTGACATCACAGGGTTTGGGATCCTGGGTCACGCTCAGAATCTGGCCCGGCAGCAGCGTACAGAGGTGTCCTTCGTCATTCACAACTTGCCGGTTCTTGCCAAGATGGCGGCTGTCAGCAAAGCTTGCGGGAACATGTTTGGCCTTATGCACGGCACCTGCCCAGAGACCTCAGGTATAAGATCAGACCTTTGTCGCTCCTTTAAAATCGCTATAATGAATTTTATACACCGTGATGAAAACTGAATAATGAAATAATAATAAATAATAACAAATGGAAAAAAATCGAATGTAATTTAAAATTCTAGTTTAATAAAAATCTTATGCATTTTATATATGACAAATAAAAATAATAATCGATTAAAAAAAACTATGTAGAAAAAAGGAAAATGTTCTATTTCTTTTAAATACATTTTCCACATTTTATACATGATGAAATCTGTATAAGGAAAAATAAGATCTAATATTATTTACTTTCTAATTGATTTTAAAAAATTGCATTTTATTAATGAAAAATAAAATAGTCAAATCAACTAAAAAATAATATAAAAAAATATTGTAGAACAAAACTTGTAAAGTGAATATCGCTTTATTGTGCCATCCCAAAGAGGCACAAAATCACTTTCACAGACTTTTAAATTAAATGTTCCCTCCTGGTGGAATGACCTGCCCAACTCAATCCGAGCTGCTGAGTCCTTAGCCATCTTAAAGAATCGGCTAAAAACACATCTCTTCCATCTTTATTTGACCCACTAACTCTAGCACTCTCTATTCTAATTCTATTCTTTAAAAAAAAAAAAAAAAACTAAAACTAACTAACACTAGCTTTTCTAATCTTTTTGTATTCTATCTATTTGTTTTCTTTTTATTTATTATACAATTAACACAAGCAAAAAGGCGTCTAACTCTAGCTTGCTCTATTCTTTTTCTATTCTGTTATTATATAATTTAAAAAGAAAACCTTGCTATGTGCACTGCGTTAAGCTAACTGAGACTTGTTATAGCACTTGCATTTCATTGCTCTATTGTATTTTGATTGCTTCTATTGTCCTCATTTGTAAGTTGCTTTGGATAAAAGCGTCTGCTAAAATGAGTTAATGTAATGTAATTATAATATATACAGTACCATTCAAAAGTTTGGTGTCGGTAAGATTTAAAAAAAAAAAAGCACTTATGCTTCAAAAAGCTGCATTTATTTGATCAAAAATTCAGTAAACCGGAATATTGTGAAAAATTATTGCAATTTAAAATAATTACTTTCTATTTGAATATATTGTAAAATTTAATTTATTTCTGTGATGAAAACCTGAATTTTCTGCATCACTACTCCAGTCTTCAGCGTCACATGATCCTTCAGAAATCATTCAAATATGCTGATTTGCTGCTCAAGAAACATTTCTTATTATCATAATGTGGAAATGTTTAGGATTCTTTTTTTCTTCATGCTATGGCTTTTCTTTGAACTATTTGTGTTTTTATTATGTTTAAGTTAAAATAGGGAAAGATATTTGTATCCCACTGTACATGCATTTTATCCCCGTGTTAAAGTGTTCCCTTATAAGCCGTTATTACACATTCACTTTATCTTTGCAGAAAACAGCAGTCTGAATGAAACCTTTCTTTTGCTCTTTTATCTTGTATTTTTCTGTAGGAGGTTTGTTGATCTGTCTTCCACGTGAGCAAGCGGCCCGTTTTTGCGCCGAGATCAAATCTCCCAAGTACGGCGAGGGTCACCAGGCGTGGATCATCGGCATCGTAGAGAAAGGCAACCGTACGGCACGCATCATCGACAAACCCCGCATCATCGAAGTCGCACCGCAAGTGGCCACACAGAATGTCAACACCACCCCAGGAGCCACGTCTTAAACCTGACCCCGTGACCCCTGAGCGGCCCGAACGGCTAGCGTAGTCTAGCCTCACCTGAAGTATATCAGCATAATGATATATAAATCGTCTGCCCACCCTGGCCTTCGGGCAGATTCCTCTACATGGACACGGTTATAAAGCAGAAGAACATTTAACAAAGAAAATTCGATTGCCTTTTTATGTCTATAGTTTTCTGTTACATTAACCGAACATGCACCTGATTGTGAGGCAGCTTCCAAGTAGAACGAATAATTAATAGTATAATTCTTCTCCGATACTGTTGATCACTTCCAGATTTCTTCTGCTCGCACATCACCTGCGGTTTCATACTTAGCCATGGTGTGTTTTAGCCTTTCCTCTTAGTATGCACAGCCCATGTGGTAGTTCACATCGTAATCTTTGCCTCGAAACAATAGTTAAAGAAGCTGCAGTGACGAGGAAGAGCGAGTCGGGAAAGGATTGCTTTTTTTACTTTTGTATTATCCCTCGTATGTCGGATAAAATAACCCTCCCTCACTGTTCGGTGGAAACGTTGGACTGAAGGAATCCAAGGTAATACCTCTCTAATAAATCAAGTCCTCGTGTTTTGGGAAATGCACTTCTGCCGTTAATGGTGGTGTTGATGTTTCTCAAAGAATGTGCTAAACATTGGAGATGCAGTTTGTATTGTATGATATTCACTGTTTCACATGAACATCATTAGTTCTGTTCTGTGGTAGAGCTGTTTTTATATTCTGTACAAAGGTCATACTTTCTCGTGCTCTCATATTTGCTAATCATTATATATATATGCCTTGAAACCCCTCCAATAAATGTTCTTTTTTTTTTTTAATTCTTGAAAAAAATGTGTATATGATTGTGCGTGATCATGGATGTTAAGATCCAGATTTTTTTTGTGTACAGTTTTTCAGTTTAATTAAGTGCACAGTAAATTCAACATTTTAGAAGTAAATATGCACAAATGGAATATTTACAGTCATTTGCCAAAGACTACATGCTAAAATATTTACAATTAAATACAGTATTTTATTACACCTTCTTTTCCCCTTTTGCTCTAAAATATCTAGTGCACTGATTCATAAGCATTTTTTGCTATAAACAACTACAATATATTTACAAGTTTATTTAATACTAACATAACCTACTGGCTGCTATTTGTGGCATTTGTTCAGATTATTATCTTTAAACTGGTGCTTTCAGTTTGGGTCAGCTTTGAAGTTGCAGCTTGGAGTCACATCTTCTTCTCTTTTGGGTTGAATAGAGCTCTTATATCCAGCATGGCCTGTCTGATGTTCTGCCCAAAACGGAACGAGTCCTGAGGACAGAAAGGAAAAAGACAGTCTTAAGGAACAGATTGAAATACCAAATCATCATTCATAATAATGGTTTTAAAGGATTAACATTTAATCCAGAATTTTTTTGTTTGTTTGTTTCACGGAAGTCATGAGTTTTGAAAGATTTGAGGTTGAATAAACGATGACTGAATTTAATTTTTTGTATAAACATTTCCATAAACTCGATCGTTAGCCTATTTTTTTTTCTCAGTGTGGTGAACACCTGAATGTTTGGTTATTACATTAGCACCAATTATTAAAGGGTTTTTTTTTCTTCATAAAATTAAAATCCTCAAATGACCAAATAATTAAGCTCAAATTATGAATATATGTTTGATATTTCGCTTCCATTATCAATCTAGTAGAACCGTAATAAAAAAAATAAAAGGATGAATTATACTTAAGTGTTCAAAAGGTGAGATCTAAAAAAAAAAAAAATCTCAAATGATAATTAAACGACAAAGAATGGTGTTCGACAATAAGTTTTAAAACGCTCTTACTCAACAGACCACACCACAAACGACACAGTGGAACGATATTTTTTTAACCATTTGAGATAGACGATAAAAACAAATAAAAATCTTCATATTTTAAAGCGCGCGCTGCTATTAGGTTCACAGAACGTAAATGGAGCGCGCGCGTTGCTTACGTAAACAGAAATGTATCATCCGTTGGTGTTCTTGGTGTGAAAATAACAAGGCTCTATATCGGGATAATTTATTTGTCAGGATCATGTATTCACAAAGTGGCACTTAAGAAAAATGCCGAAGTTTGAAATTCTCCTACCGTCTCAGGGCTGGAGAACTTGCTGGAAATGTGGAATGTAATGAGATTCTCGCCGACAATAATGTAAGAAACACCATAACCGTCATCAGCAACCTGTATATAAAGAGTTTTGAATCAAAAAATGATCAAATATCATGTTTATTATTTATTAAACTTGTTGCAATGTCACGTTGTGTACTGTAGGGGGAGTGAGTGAGACTCACAGGCCCAAAGCCGCCTCCAGCTCCCACATATTTGGGAAACTTCTGAATGTCGATTAGATTGAGCTGCTGCTGAGGGGTCTGACTGGTGGAGAGGCGCCAGGGCTCTGACAAAACCTAACAAAAGAAGGTGTCTTTGAGACCTAAGCAAAATTAAACAGGTATGTCACATTTTATACTCAAGAAACATACTTGTACACACCTGTTTGAGGAAGGGTGAGTCAATGCCCATTAATTTGGACACAATGTAGAGGCAGAAGAGATGACGGTCGATCCCGGCTCCTGTCATGGCCAGACGATACATGTTCTGATGTTTATCTGCAGCTTTCTCGAAGAGCGCTAACCTTTGCTCATTCTGGTAAACAAGCAAAAGTAAAAAAAAAAAAGTTTAAAATGGATACAAATTTTCAAAGCCACTATTGCTTAAGTGCTGATGTTCCACTGGATATTTAAACAGTGGTCTTGAAAAATACTGAAATCATTTATTGTGGATGCAGCATTATGCAAGAACAAAAGTTTTCTGTTGCCAACTTTTCAAATATGACCCCTGGGTTGAGTGTGTGTATATATTGCTCTCACCGTGATTCTTTCATCCCCATTGCTTTTACAAAAGCCGTGGACTCACAGGTGCATGAGCGCACGGTTTCCGTCCGGCCCTCGCGGAACATGCGTGTCATGGATGATTCATAAGTCAGACAGAATTCACCCTTGTCCTGCTCCAACAAACATCCTTCTTTAAACGGTTTGTTCACAATATACAGGCACATTTTTGCAGAGGGATTATATGTAAATATATGTGGCTTGTACCCTGTAATGAGCTAGCTGCAGTGCCAGCTGGATAAAAGCATCAGGACTTGTTCTGCATTTCTTTATCAGCCCCTTCCCAAACTCATTAAGCAAGCAGCCGTGGAAATCCACATCGTCAGCAATTCCCTTTGCAATCATGTAAGAACCTTCAATAATCTCCTGGCACTGAGAAATATAAGGAACTTTAATCAGTTATCAATGTAGAAATGATCTTGCAGTTATCAGAATATACATAAAACACCCAATTAGAATTAGTTCTAGTTTTTTAATTAATTAGTTTATTTATGTAAACCCATGTCAAACACTAAGATGTAAGGGTTAATTCATACTGCTTTTGGGATGTCCCACTGTAGTCTGGTAGGGGGTGCCAGGCTTTTGTTGATATCTCCTTTGCAATGTCCCTCCGCTGTATATCCAAGGTGGAAACAGTCTGTGGCTAAAACATACTAAACAGAAAGTTAAAATGTTTGTTAATTCTTACAGTATTAATTACACATTACATATTTACAGTTATTATTATTCATTGTTTACCTCCCACATATGTCCTATGATAGGGGAGTCAGCCCATGAATGCTCAGTGTTGACACCAATTTTACCATTCTTGTAGACAATCAAAGTGAAGGATTTATCAAACCACCTGACAGGCGAGAGAATTGTGTTTCAGTGTGTAGATGTGCAACTGGTCACCAAAAATAAGTATCTATTAATGAGACTTAAAAGTGCTACTTGCAGCATTGTTGCTGCAAAACAATTGATAAACATTTTTATTAATTGAAATAAAGCTGAGATCAAATAAAATGTAAATATTAGATGAAATACTAGTGCCTAAAGAGCTAAAATTACTAAATCTCAAAGGGAAAATAAACTAAAACTAAATATGAAAAATGACAAAAACTAATAAAAAAATAACAAACGCACATAATTACTAGAACATTAAAATGAAAACTGAAAACAAAAATATAAGTAAATTCAATGATATTCTAAAAAAAAAAAAATCATGTACAAATAATACTGAAATAACCACTGGTTCTTACCTGTCATAACACTTTCCATGTAGTAGAGATTTGGCGTAGAGGTCTAGGCACCGAATGTTCTCTGGATCATATCCATGTGCTTCATCGTCCAGAGTCAGAAAAAATGCAGCTGTTTCAATGGTCTCCAGAGACGCCCGGTTGACCCCCTCATTGAAGTACTTCAAACGGGCCCTGGCCCAGGGAACCCTGGATGTGTTTTGAAGGGGAAGATTTCATTCAGCATTTATTCACCCTCATTTTGTTCTTTATTTTGTGGAGCACAAAGCAAGATTTTGAAGAATGTTCCATTGACTTCCATTGTATTTTTTGTCCATATATTGGAAGTCAGTGGCAACTAAAATGGTTTGGTTTCCAACATTCTTCAAAATATCTTCTTATGGGTTCCACAGAAGAAAGTCATACTGTTCAAACTGTTTGAACACCCTCTTGAAACCTCCTGGACCCCATTTTGGACCCCATTCTAGTACACAGTTGTAGGACTATTATGTGCTCATCTTCACCTGTTCCCAGCAGTCAGTGAGGGGAGTTTGATCTCTCCAGGTTGAGGTTCAGACTTGTCATCCAGGATACGTTGAAACTGCAACTCAAGCTCTGAGGGCCAAAGGTGGCGACCACCATAGTACAGCCACACTTTAAAGAAACGGCCTCGATGGTACACAACCAAGTGCTTCCTGTCCTTCAGATGCTGCACGAAATCTGAGCATGAACAAATCAGTGTGAGAAACCATCATGTCATCGTTTGAAATAAAAATCCATGAAACTGTAAGCCTATCGTCAAGTAGTATATAAAGCTGAAAATATATGAAAAATGTCATTACCAGTCTCAATGCCAGGAATACGGGTGGTGTTGAACATCCTCTCGTACTGAAAAGAGCACATGGGGACAATCCCAAGAGCTCTCAGCTGACAAGAGAGAACAGAGGGCATGATAGGATGTTTTCCTATATTTATATTTTTCATGCTAATTCAGTGTTGTGGATGAAAAAAACGCTTTTGTGTTTCTATGTCAGTACCGGGGTAAGTTCTCCTCGCTCCAGCTTACGCCGATACTGCAGCATGGCATGGACTACGTTTGCTGCTCGTGCAGCCTGTCTGTGTGTAGGGATCACATATAGAAAATCCTGGCAGATGGAAAGAGAGAAATGGAAACAGATAGTTTTAATAAATAAGGATATTAAAAAAAGAAAGAAATCTTAAATGTTTATGAGGGTCAACTGCTTTTTCTATAGTTAGTCAGGTGGTGGCACCATTGGACCTGTTTTAAGTTTAGTTCCTATGAATTTTGATTGATTATTTTTTGTACTTGAAATTTAAGTTTAAGTACCTGTTAGAGTCACTATGTATTGTTTTGTCACCTGTCAAGTTTTTTTAACTTTCAAAATGAATTCAGAGATCAAAAGTGGACTTCGGTGATGTTTATTCCATTTTATGCTAGTATACTAATTAAAATTGACAAAATGAACTTTAATAAGACTTATAATCATATATCAACAGGAATGCAAACTGCATCCATTTCATGGTCATATCAAGGTCTGATAGGTTAAAGACTAATTTCCTAACAGGCTTATTGTTACACTGTAAGAGATATACTACATGAAGATGTCTGCTCACCATTGTGTAGAAGTTGCTGTTGACCATGATGGGGTCCCGTCCTCTCAGGTAGATGTACTCCTCCCACCAATCACTCACCTGTTAACACACACAATGACATGCCTGTTAGTTTGCCAGCAATTATAAAAGGGTTTCCAAGGGTTTATAGTCCACTCATGTAGAAGATCTCTGGCTTTGTTTACTTACATAATTTGTGGCCCACCAGGATTTGAGTTTGAGGTGTTTTTGGAGTTTGGGTGCAGGATCCTTTTTGAAGTCATTAGCAACAATCTCCATCTGTTTATATTGTTCATCATCCAGAAGAGGCCGAACTGATTCAAGATACTAAAACAGTGAAGAAAAGAAATAATATAAAGGAAAAAGACAATACAGAGTGCAGTGTAATACTCCCGAAATAGCATTATATATTCATGACAGCTGATGATATTTTACCCTGCTGATTGTGTCATCAATGCTCGGTACTGGCAGATGGGGCAGAGATGCCTGGAAGCTGAAGAGCAATGGTCGCCGACCAGACAACAGCTTTACAAGACTCTAAAACAGACAGAATTATTCATAAAACTAGCCACTTTTTAAACTGCACTATACATGTGTTTTATTTCATGGGAGACGCACCAGCCAGACTTTAGTAGAGAAGCTCATTTTGCCATGTGACTCAAAGATCCAGCCGTGATAGGACAAGAGGGCTTTCAGGATGTACCGCAGCAGGAAGATGAATGATAACCACAGGCCTGTGGCAAACAGGATGGCACTGAACACCGTCTGAGTCTGAACGGTCATAAACTCGCTACATGTGAAAAAAAATATTCAAAAGTTTTATATATTAAAAAATTCAAGATTCTACACAAGGCCATCTACACGTGTTGTTTTTTTTTTAGGACTGTTTGTTCCAAAGCTGTCATGCATGACACTGGCTCAGATTTATGTATCTGTGTTTATATATAACCATCATGGCCATACTTAAAGTTTCCATGAATGTGTTAGTAAGTTACCTCACAGGTAGAGATGTCTTGATCCTGTCAATCATGCCCATAGAAGGGTCGATCCTGGCATACATGGTGCTCATTATTGCAATAACTACAATTAACCAGCTGGAGGGACTGGCGGGGTACACACCTGTGAGAACACCATTCTGTTCAAAATCAAACAAAATATTATTTTCATTAGACATACAGACAGATAGACATTGATTGATTGATTGATTGATTCACCTTGAAGCGGATGGCACGTTTCTTCCATGATGTCACTCCAGATAGGTAGATGTGTTTGAGAACCTCGCGGCTCAACTGTAGGTCAATGCCATCAGGTGTGACGGTGAACTGAAATGCCACTGCCTGATGAGCCTCTGCCATTATTCAGGCTTAAAGCACAGGCTGAGGATTGAGATCACAATAAATGAGATCATAACAGAGTATCTTTAGCAAACTCTCAGTTTATCCTGTGTCTGCATGCCGTTTCAGCTCAGTTGGTGTAGCCTGGTGAAAGATCTGGGCTAGTAAGTGAAAGGTTATGCTGGGGATGACCGATGGATTATCAACATTGTGCTATTTGTGATACTTAACCCGAATGTTCCTGTGATCAGTGTATTGTAAGTTAGATGTATGTAGATACAAGCATCAACTAAACTAATAAGTAAAAAAATGTCTTAAACTGCTTAAATAATAATAATAATTGAATTTATGTCCTTATGGAAGGCTTGAGGTTGAAACCTGGCAGGGGAAATTTACACACTGTATGATCAAAGACAGGTCCAGATCTGCAGCTGAAAATATCCCCTGAAATTTATGAATTGGAGAATTATTAAGATCAATCACCACTGTGCCATTTCACATCAAATTGCTCCAAAGAGAATATGCTTTAATAAGTTTTCTAGGTTATAAGATTCTGATAAATGACAAAAATGCATTTATTAGAAACTATATAGGGACCTACAGATGGACATGTATTCCTCTGAAGTCACAGAGTTCAGTTATGCCATGACACTGTCAAGCTTATGTTTCTTTTTCCATGTCATATGACAGCAGCCAGAGGAAGTGGGGCAAAGTTGAATAGTCAGAAATAACATAGTAGGACATCTGAGAGGGCTGGGCTCTTGTGTGATGAAGTTTCAGTAACACCGGCCAAAACACACGTGACATCTGACGCATGACTGCGTAGATGAGGAGATTTTTTTTTTTTAAATAGAACATGCAAGTTGCTAAAAATACACTTTTTATATTAAATTGGACACAGATATTGCTATATGGTATATTTCCTGAATCATACTGTATAATAGTATAAATGTCAATTTCAAACACCAGTATGTGGTGCAATAGAAAATGGCATTGAAAAGCATATTTAAAAATTGTCCTTTAGTAAAACTTTAACAGTACTTAAATATTTACTTCGAAGAAAATATTTGATCACCAAAATAATAATTGATACTTGGAAGTACTTTGATGAAAAATGTAAGCTGTACAATTTTAGAGACAAATAGACAAGGCAGACTCTGATGCAACTACACAGAACTCAATTTAGCTTAACCGTGAAAGAACATCAAACAGAAAGATTCAAAGTGTCTCAAAAGGAGTTTAATAAGAAATATAATGAATTTACATTACCTGCAACACTGCAAGTCTGATGAAATTCAGTGGATAATAAGATACAGTTTTCTTTCAGTAGGGCTGGAATGTCCTTTATGGAAGCAGACTGTTCTTCACTCTTGTGCCCTTCAGTCGACTTCTCATGTACTCTGTAGCTCAGTGACTAGTTATCTCCTCTTCTACTCAAACTTTCTCCTCTCCCTCCCTCTCTGTTTTCCTTTATTCTGCGAGTTGCCTGTTTTCTGAGTGTTTGCTTTCTTCTTGTACACTCTAAACTACCTGTTACATAGTGGCCCTCACTAATGCTCACTCTCGTTCTGTGTATGTGTAACTAGATACTCCCAGGGCAGAGTTAAACTGGTGGCTGTACAGTCGGAACACACTGTATGATCAAACACAGGCCCACATCTTAACAGCGCAGCTGGCAATATCCCACGGCTGCATTCCAGAGCATTCTGATGATTGTTGTATGAGACTGAGATACGTTATGTGCATGTAGGGATGTGTCTTTGTAAAACATCTTTGAAATGAGGCTTGTGAGTGTGTTATGTAATAGGTCAGGCATCTTTAAGATACATTTTTTGATATTGCATAATAAGGAACTTGATGGACAATATTTGTAGGATTTGTACATTTTGTTGAGAAAATGTGAGCAGTGCTTAATTGTCCAAAACGTGCTGCCATATTGTTTGCTAATGTGTTCTAATTGGTTTTAGGTGGTTGCTTACTGATCTCAGGTTAAAAGATCCCACTTCAAAGTTTCTATACTTATGTGGGCTGTAGATATGGCTTGGATTTTCCTTCAATGTAAATTTATGTTTCACATTATCAGGTGAAATAATTCTGATTAAAGTAATGATACACCTCTCCTCAACAGGCTTCAAGATTTGGGCAATCATTTGTGTCCAAAGCATAGATAGTTCTGAAAGAGGTACTGTATGTACAAAAGTTTACATTTCTGAAAAACTTAAACACAAAGTATGTACAAAGGTAATGGTCACATCTTAGCAAGCACCACTAATTGTGTACAATTAAAGTGTATTGTCTAAACTTTAATTATGTCAAAGAAAGATTATGCCACAATAACAGGTTCTCACAAAATGCTTTACTTTTACGCAAGTTGATACATTTATTTATGAGAAACATTTTGTTACATTTTATTGCAATTAAACTAGAAGAAAAAGAAGGTCAGAAGTAGAGGTGGAAAAGGCTCTCGTAGCAGGTGGTGACAGGAAGTGAAGGAAGAGGACAGAGGGACAATGAATGCAGGTTCAGTTTAACTACAGAATTGTCCTTCATTCCTGACATGTAGACCTCGTTATGCAGAACAGTGCCCTGGCCAATTAAAGTGGTCTTCTCTATTGCTCTGATACGTCCCCACTTCTGAGAGTCCACACAGAAAGATGTCACCATGGTTTCAGAATTGTTCCCACCAATTACAACCAACTGACTATTGGCAGCACCCAGGAAGTGCAAGATGGGGAGGTCTGCACTGGAGCGGGTTAGTGTGGGGAGCAGTTCACACCAGCAATCTGAGAGGAAGACAGAGAATTGTGGCAAAAACAAGGACGGGTTAAAGTCAGCATGAAATGGAAATTCATCCTATATATTTTCTAAATGCATCTTATTGATCTTGTAAATTATTTATCCATGCATATGACTTCTCTCTGGAGTTGTCTGCTGGAAGTTTCACTTGAATGTACGTCACAACACTGTTAGTTCATAATTTGAAACCTTGAGCAACCTTATATCTTGAGCAAGGAACTCAATGGCAACGGCTAATGGATCAAACCTGAATGTTGTCTGAACCTACAACCTTTCGGTTACCACCTCAGATCTTTAATAACTAGGCTACATCACACCAAATTGTACCTTGTCTAGTATCGTAACGCAGCACCAGTTTCTCTCCAGTTCTCTGGATGTTCCCCAGTACATAGAGGCAGTGTCCCAGGCTGGTTGTGAGTGGGGAATCATGGGAAAGGGACAGGCTGAACTGGAAGTCTGTCAGAGGGAGAGAGGAAACAAATTCCCAGGTGTCTTTCCATGGATCGTATCTCTCTACAGCGGTGTAGACGCCTGTACTGGAGTCGGGAGTCACAAGGGAATCCAGATACCAGCCACCCACAGCAAAGATTCTCCCTTCACACACAGCTGCACTGAAGTGACGCCTGTGCTAAGAGGGATCATGGACAATCACATTTGAACTTTGACTTTATTCTTGCATATCTGATACCGATCAGTTGGGAAATGTGGGTTTTGAGAAGGAGACCTTAAAAGGATAGTTCATCCAAAAATGAAAATTCTGTCATTAATTACTCACCCTCATGTCTGTTCTGGACCTTGATCATGTTAGGATCCTTGCCGTCTATGGGAGGGTCAGAGAGCTCTCAGAATTCATCAAAAATATCTTAATTTGTGTTCCGAAGATGAGCGAAGGTCTTACGGGTTTGGAACGACATGAGGGTGAGTAATTAATGACAGAATTTTCATTTTTGGGTGAACTATCCCTTTACAGGACAATATTTTTACTATTATAGGTCATCAGGTTGGAAGATGAGGAACTGGTTTGTTACTGGTCAAAGGTCTAGACCCAACCAGTTTGACCAAGATGGTCTTGCTGTGCAGTTAAGTGCCCACCTGCTTGTAATTCAGCTGGGCATCTATTTAAACCACCTTGGACCAGCTAATGGCCATCTTGAAACCTTAAGAGTAGGTGAGTGTATCATCATTGGCAATGATATTGACCTTTATCCTAATGTTCATACCTTAATCAGAGGAGCCGTCGATACCCATTGATTGGTAAAAGGGTTGTAGCGGAAGGAAGCCATCTTAAACTCATAACCCTTCTTTACACGGTGTCTATAACCCCCTATGAGATAGAGGTAATTATAGAGAACCGCTGTGGTGAAGCACCACTTATCTGCACAAAAAGGCAGATCTGTGAGAGAACTCCATTTCCCATCATCCCCATCATCCTCCAGCCTGAAGAGCTTTCTAGCAGCATGTGTTTCCTGGTCATTCCTTGAGGTCAAATTCTCCTTCCTCAAGCAGCATAAGTGTGGAGCTCCATTTGACCTTAATCTGAGAAGCTCTGCTTTAAGGTGTGGATCCAAGCCCTTGCTCAGGTGTGGACGCTCCAGTAGATACTTGCTCAGATAGGTTAGCACAGTCTCTTGGAGCTCCTCACTGCAGAGTTCCTCAGCCAGCTGCAGATAGCCCAAGCAGGTGTGCTCCGTTAAGGCCTGAGAGAGGGCGATCAGTAGTCGACTGGTGAACCCGGAAGCAAGCAGGTAGGTGCTCACCTGTAGGTGTTCCACAAGGAGGTCTTCAGGAACACAGAACCGCTGTAGAAAGCAGAACTGTAGAAGGTTGTGGAAGACTGGAGAGGGAACATGTTCAAGATGCACCAGCTGTTCAGACATCTCTCTCATGCAGGAGTGGGAAAGAGCCTTGAAATACTCGCTGCAGTCTGCAATCTTCTCCAGATCCACCTGGAAGTAAGTCCCAATAGGCATGACTTCACCTGTTTGTGAGCCAAGGTTCTGTGGTTTATATGTATGCCATTGTAGATACTCACATGGAAGGTATGTGTGCTGGTTTGCACCATTACCATTGGTCCATTGCTCTGGTGTTGATAGGTCCTGTACTCTTGATTTGTTCTCCAGACGTCTGACCGTAGGTTATCAGACTCCTCTTGTACAGCATCAGAATCTGTTTGTCTGAACTGAATCCAGTTTAAACTACTTTTGAAGCTCAAACATCTCTGTATCTGTTCTAAACTTCTTTTCAGCCATGTGCAAAAGTACATTAATACCACAACTATAACCTGCCATAGATTAGCCATGTTCCCATTTAGGTAGAATACTCTAATACATAAAGGTATAGAATTTATGGTTAAACGTAAGAAAACTTAAAAGGTTTTGTATGCTTCTTCCGCTGCAATTTGAATGCAGTTAAAATTTCTACACTATCATTAAAAAAAAAAAAGCCCGATTCACAATCCCAGCCAAGGCCATATCATTCCATGGTGAATGGAGGATAAATCCAGCCTGGTTTTTTTGGTAGATCCTGCATGGTTGTTTTCAAGGCTCAATATGGCGCCTGTGTGCCAGAGCAATTGCAGTAGAGCTATTTTAGGGAATCGCAGGAGCAGGAAACAAAATATGGTGGGCCCTTCTGTTCAGTCTACTGAATTACATAACACTTGAACCATGTTGGGAACTGACGATGCTTGATTAATATACTTTATATGGATCTATGCGTTTAAAACATCCTTAATTTTTGAACTGGTACAGTAGTAGTGTTTTGAATAGTGCATTACCTTACATAAAATATATTGTTAAAATATGACACATTATGGCAGAAATGTTTAAACCCAAAACAATCTCTACATCTCTGTACGACAACATTACTTAGAATGGAATTCGAAACCCTTATGCTACAACAGCTCAGATCTTTAACCTTCAAGTTAGTTACTCCTAAAAATTCAAATACAACATTCACACCAATGTCAGCATGATTTTTTTTTTAATGAGTAAAATTAATGGATACCTGCACAGCAAATGAACAAAAGCAAACATACCAAAGACAAGTCTACAGTATAAGTTGAATTAGCCAAAGCAATTATAGAAGTTAACATTGGTTCTAACAGTGCCATTGTTTCTCAACTTAATATTTAAGAATCACAGATTCAATATCAACAATGATATTGGGAGCATGTTAAAGTGGCCTAGCATAAAATGTTCATGGTCCCTCAATGTTTCTTTTGTCCTTGAACTTGCTACAACATGCAGGAAAGAAAGCATTGTAAAAATGATACAGATACATTTGTTTCTAGACAGGGACAAATACAAAAGCATCAATTTGACCATTCAAATTCTCCCAATATGATTCCAACAATGCACCATGATTCTTAAGATGATGATCCCACTAATTCACTGTATAATAGATCCTTCATTTATATTGTTCTTCTTATGCTTCTTTTCAACTGAAGAATCATTCAGAGATGATTTTACCATTTGGTTGAACAAAACACAGTATACTTGCTTTGGACAAGTAAAAAAATATAAATTACCATAAAACAATTAAAACAGAAACTCACATCAGCAGTTACATAAAAGAACTTTGTGTTTAGAAATGGGACAAAGGCATTTGTCAGTTTAGTAATTAAACTTCTGTTCTTGAGGTGGCATTTCCTTTCTGCAGTTCAGACTATATTTAAACCTATATACAAGTGTATACAAGATGGCTGTAGACAATAGTTATTGCTACATATCAATATGGTAGAGCAAAGACTGGCCAAATTCACAGTAAAACACAGAAAAGCATAGCTCAAGACTTAAGATTATTTCCAATTATTAATACTTTTTCCAACTGAAAGTTAAATACCATCAGAATCATAAAGAAAGTAGTTTATGTGCCATTCTGAAACTAATTTACATGGACTCCTGAGTTTAAAAAAGACGTGCATTGTATTTCACTGTATGTAAATATCGCAATGTTTTAAAACTGTGGGGGAGGAAAATTAAACTAGCTACTATGCTGTTTTTGTTTTCAGATGAAAGTACAAACAAATGTAATATTTGAAACTAGGACACAAAATGAAGAGGCATCAATGGACCCTGTGGTTTACACAGTAATTATGATGGACGGATTGATTCTTGATAGAATTAATAGATAATGTTGACTACAGGCAAGTTAGATAAAATGTAAACGCATTAAATATTCAAAAAATAGTTACATTATTATAAATAAACTGACAAAATGAATTTTACAGTTTGCCTTGTACAATGAAGAGGTACGAACAGTACGTGAATTGTTTCTAGTTTTCAGTCACAAAATTCTATGCCCCCCTCCAGTTGCAGATAATTTGTACCCGTTTACTTTCTAATTTTTTGGAAGGGACAAGAACAACTATAAAGCCCTACAAAATGACTTTAAGGCAGGCTATCTTTGGACTTTATTATTTAAAAATTGATGTTCCCCAGGATGAACCGTTCTTTAGGAGTCTGTGCCCTTTCTTGAATGTGTGTGTGTTTTTTTTTTTAAATCAATCAAACCTAAACAATTAGGTGATGCAAAATGATATCCTGAAGCATATGCTGCATGTCACAATCTAGGAAAGCCGCTTCTTCTGTTTGAAGTATGTGTCAAACCTGTGCTGTGCATAGTCCTGGGGAAAAACAAAAGAGAGAGACAGAAATGAGGAGCTATGGCTTTTCTGTTCTACATGTCTTCAGATCAGTGATGAACAGAGGGGGTTTGTTCTGTATACAGTACATACTTATGTTTACTGTACACATGACTATGATGCTGTTTGAGCTCTCTGTTATTGACAAATAACATGGACATGTACTACTAGCTTTACATGAATCTATAAATTAATATTTATATTTTAGGTGCTGTATTGGCCTCCACTGACATGCAGTTACTCAACAGTTAATTATCAAGTAACAATTTTAATACAATGACAGTCCTAAAAAATCATCATAGAATGATTAGAAAAATGTTTGTAAGGGTTATAATTTGTTTGTGTGTGTTGATACTTTTTTTTTTTTTTAGTTTACCATATATCCAAACTCGATTTTGGAGAGCTTGGCTTGAATAATGGACCACAAACCCCAGAGGAAATGAGACGCAAGGGCAAACCTGTTTGTGTGCATGCGATTTTGAGACAAACAGATAAAAAGGTTACTAGGTAAAGGTGAAAATACATCAAATGGTACACAGTGGCACTATTACCATGTTATGTCAATAAAAGTCTGATAGTAAATACGATTCATACCGGTTTGCCTCGATGATCATGTCCTCTTCTACCCTGGCTTGGTCAGCAGGTGCAATGCCCCCCTTTTCTGACAAATAGTGTCTGATAAAATGTAACTGAAAAACAAACCGCAAACAGGCTCAAAATAATATCTATACGAATATTCATTTTGTTTTGATATTTTAAAAGGACTGATATTGTCCCCTGCCCCATGACACAATTTTACTAATTTGTAATGCCGTTAAATATTAACATTGTATGCTGCTGTGCTGACCTCTATAAGTTATAGTGATAACCTTTGACACACTTTTTATGTCACGTCAGTTCCAAAACTTTCCACTAGATGACAGCCTCACCAAACTACATGTACAGTATGTCCAACACAAATGATCTTTCAACTATGACAAATCATTTGTCATCAATTTGTTAGAGAAATACCAAGCACAAATTAATGTTAAATATAATTTGTGATGCATCTGCATAAGAAGAAATACTATTAATCTGGCATATTATAATGATTATATTCACATTTTTGTATCACCATCGTTTATTCCTTAATATATTGGACAACATTAAACACAAATTTTAAAGATGGATTCAGTGAACAGTAGTGAATTAAATAATTTCACTTCAACATGAAAGATTTTGTGTTTGAATAGGGTTTTCTTGAGAATACTGCTTTAATTCATAATCATTTTATAATGTCCTCAATTTTACTTTCTGTCCTATGATGTTTTATTTGTAAAGCTTATTTGGATTTGTACAACACAATATCCAAAATAAACTGAATTGTTATTTTTCGGATGACCATTTATAAATTGACCTTTTAAGAGTTTTTTTTGTCCCCAATATTAAGACAATTAACGATAGGCTGTAGTGTGTGTGTTATCTGGCTGTGACTCACCTGCTGTTGTCTGTTGGGATAATTCTCCACCTTTGCCTTGTAAAAGGGCCACTGGTCATACGTGTAGTCATATATCCATTCACAGAAATGATTCCCAAAATCAAAGCCTCTGCACTCAGAGCAGACCAAAAGGATAGTTCTTCAGAGCTGCATTTATTTTAAACTATACAATGACTAGCACATGTAGTATGTCATATAGGGTAGTTTTACCTGTAGTTATAGCTGCTGTATTCAAAATCAATAAGCATTAGTTTGTCAGATGAATTCTCTCGGCCATCTAACATGAGGATATTGCCTGAAGAACAAAGTATGATTTTATAGGTGAAAGGGCAGATGTGTTGCATAATGGTACAACACAACAGTGACCGACAGACACGTAACAGATCACCAGATTAGGCAGCTGGCAGGACTCTGGTATGCGTGTAGGAAAGCGAATGCGAGATCTCTTACCTTCTTGTACGTCATTGTTAATGTGAGATCTCTTACCTTCTTGTACATCATTATGGCAAAACACAACTGGAGAGGGAGTAGCTGCCAGCAGTGACCTGACAGAGAGAGAACCGGCATATGATTAAGAGCTACTTTATCATATTGCTGTTATGAACCTGCTTTTAAAATGATTATTTTTATTGTTTAAAAGCCCATTGAACAAAAAGTGCAGAAAAAGACAGGAACACACATGGAGCGGTAGACAAGCATTTCATTTAGAGAAAAGTTACACAATCACATGTGTGCATGTGCGTGTGCGTGTGTGTGACCAAGCAAGCTGAGTATGTACAGAATGCAGCTCCCTGTAAGTGTGCCTAATCAGCGATCCCTGGAACTAGGCTAAGGGTGTTAGCATATACACACACTTACAGTACTGTTCAACAGTTTTTTGGGTCAGTAAGATTTTTTATTTTCTTTGAAAAAAAAAAAATGAATACTTGTATTCAGCAAAAATGCATTAAATTGATCAAAAGTGACAGTAAAGACATTTATCAGGGTGTCTACAGATATGAACAAATTAGATTTAAGACTTTAAGACCTTTTTAATACCACCATATGTAAAATTTAAGACCAAACCTGTGAAGGAAATACACATTATATTACATATGTAAATGTAATATTTAATGTGTTTTTAAATTTAAAAAGAAAACAAAATATCATCGCTGTCAAAAATGATATTTATTATTACGATATACAGAGAACTTTTCATATCTGAAGACAATATCCCATACAAAATATCCCTCAAAAGCTCCACATCAGCAATATTTTTGGTGGTGTAAATGAAGCAATATTTTCATCAGTTTTCTATTCAGCATTTACATATTTAAATCTGCATGTTTTTAATATTTACCCCAGGTTGTTATTTGCCTCCATAAAGTCCAATATTTTTTAACCTTATTAAATGTATGCATCATCTTTCATGTCAAATTCTTACAGCTGATGAGGAAATTTAATATACACAACAGGGCTGTTAGCAATCAAATTAAATAATTTGCACTACAAATTTACAACCACAATAAATAATGTTATGAGATTAATACAAATATTTAAAATATACAAATTTTAAATATTTGTATATTCAAAAACAATTAAGAAATGCATACTTTTAAACTAACTAAACCACCAGTAGGTGGCGGTAATCACTTATTTATTCAACCGATTCATTCAAAACACTGAATCATTCAGGAACAAAAATGCGAGTGCTGCTTGGAGAATGTGCAATACTTCTGATCTTTGTTTGGAACTATTTTCGTTGGTGAAATAGAACATTGACTGTTTTGTTCTGTCTAAAATGTAAGTAACTACTTGTTTCTTGAGCCAAAATCAATGTAACATATTTAGCAAAATAGTCCCCTTGTCATGGTACGTTATCATCATCATGTTATAAATAAACTAAACATTTTGAATTTTACCTCAGTATGTTTGTTCTGTGAGTTTCTTTATGTTTGCCGTTATGCTCATTTGATTTGATTTCTCCATACAAGTCTCTCACAGAGACAGGCAGCGAGAGCCTCAACAGCGCAACATTGATACCAGAAATACACTATCCATTATCAATCGCTGTTTACGCTGAATGTAATAAAATGTCACTTAAGTTTTAATCAAGCCATTTGTCCCGTCGGGCAAGTAAAATCCTCGAGCAATTTTTCAGTAAACTTGCATTAACCCATTTAAAGCAGCTAGGAGGCTTGTCAGCGAGCTGATGGTATTCGCAGTAACTACAGCGCGGGGAATCTTCTGTCTGTCCAATGATTGTAAACAGTCCCTGGGTCCGTCAGACTGGTGAAACTTTTGCAGTAATGAGACCGAAGATATTTAAGACCCACTGAATCTGAATTTAAGACTTTTTAAGGCCTTTTTTAAGCAAAACTTCATTTAATACATTAAGACTTTTTAAGGACCCGCGGCCACCCTGATTTATGATGTTTCAAAAGAATAGCATTACTTTTGTACTTTCTAGTCAAAGAATCCTGAAAATATTAAGCAAGACAACCGCTATTAACATTGATAACAATAAATGTTACTTGAGCACCAATCAGCAGCATCAGCATATTAGAATGATAAGATGACAAAGGAACATGTGACACTAAACACTAGATAATGGCTGCTGAAAATTCAGCTTTGCATCACAGGAATAAATGACATTTTACAATATATTCAAATAGAAAACAGTAATTTTCAATTGTAATTTCACAATATTACGGTTTTACTGTATTTTTGATCAAATACATGCAGCCTTTCTTAACATAAGAGACTTCAAGCTCAAACTTTGGAACGGTAGTTACTAGTTTGTACATACACTTATACCTTGGTCATTTGCTGTTATCTGGAAGTTAATGCTTTCCATTCATCCTTTCAGCTCTTTTAATTTACATGTCATCTTTCTCACCTCAGATTCTCCAGTTCTGCAGGAAGATCATACTTCATTAGCTTGGTAAATTTCTTGATGTGAGCTTCACGCACAAATTTTATTGTTTTAACTTGTTCCATATACCTGTCCAGAAGAATAAACAGTCATTTCAACATTGATGCCAATAGAAATATACACAGCAAACACGATAAACCAAACCACCATCTGCTTAATTTAAAAATAATTACAAAACATATTAAGGTCCATTTCATACAGTAGCGCAATTCCATTATCTGAGGCACATTGTGTTATTCTTGAGGTAAACAAAATAATTAAAGCTTGTGATTATTGTACAGTTGCAACAAAATACAGTATGTCCGTTTAAAACAGCTTTTCCCAAACAACCAAACTCAGTGGTTCAGCCAGTGTTGCTACAACTTAATATAAGCTAATGTTTTGACAGTTACACAGTTTTCAGGTATGATTAGTAATTGCATATTCTGGGATAGAAGCATGTATAAAAAAAAAAGAAAAAAAAAAGAATACACGGGTAGTGATTGTTTCTATAACCGTAGGACTGCACTCAGAAGACAGTGTGAGACTTTTACCGGTCAATGGTTCCAAACAGCCATTTGGGTTCCTTGTTGAATGGCATCTCCATCCCATGGAATCGTGCCATTTTACTGGCTATTTCAGCTGAGATCTTTGGGAACCCCAACTGCTCCGTAAGCAAGCGATTACTCTGTGGAAAAGAAAAAAGATCTGATTATAACTCTTAGATTATGCATACAGAAATATGTGGATTAATAAATATTTTATCTACGTTTAAGGCATGCAAATCTCTCTGAAGCTTGACTGCATAATTCAAGTATAGCTGTGCATATAGAATCTGGGATTTTGGTTTAAGACTCACAGGCAAGTACTGCTCTAGACGACCTTCTGGGAAAATGCCATAGAGATGTGGGCCCAACTCTCTCTCTGCTAAAATGGCAAACATCACACTTTCCAAAACAAGAGAATCCACTCCCTGTGTGTGAACACAGAGAAACATGCATAGCACGATTACATAGTTATATAATATCAGGGAATCGACAGCACTGGGCAATAAACATCTTGTCCAAGATATAGAATCTTATCAGCAATTGCAACAGCATATCTGGTCTACTTAACATATAATATGGTCAGGTTGCCACACCTGTAGAATGGCCCCGTAGATCCGGAGCAGAACTCTTCGAGGTTCGACCCCGGTGGGCTGAACATCGTTGGGTAAACTGCACATATACAGCAGGTTACTAAGTCCTCCACTGCGGGAACAAGAAAGCAATATTGTTCTTTATTTCTATGTATATGTAATGTGTGTGTGTGTGTGTGTGTGTGTGTGTGTACACATATACATACACACACACATATACATAGGCTATATTTACTTGATCAAAAATACAGAGAATAAAACAGTAATATTGTGAAATATTATTGCAATTTGTAATACTGGTTTCCTATTTTAATATACTTTAAAATATAATTTAGTGACGCACTGCTGAATTTTCATCAGCTATTATGCCAGTCTTCAGAGTCACACGGTTCCTTCAGAAATCATTCTAATATGCTGATTTATTATCAGTGTTGAAACTGTTGTGCTGCTTAATATTTTTTTGGAACCTGTGATAGATTTTATCCATTTAGCACATCTTTGCTGAACATTCCTTTTTTTTTTTTTTTTTTTTTTAAACAAACAGATTCAGCCTTGATGAGCAAAAGTAATTAAAAGACATTAAAAATCTTACTGATCCCAAACTTTTGAACTGCAGTGTATATGCATACACGACATAATATAGAGAAATTCACATTAAATATCGTTTTTATTATTATAAACAAAGTAGTCAACATTTGAAGTGGATCAAAAAAGTTCAAATCAAAGACAAGAATGCATTTTGGTTTTAGGACAACTTTGATGAAAGGTTTTGATCCACTTCAAATGTTGACTAGTGTATATGAAAAGTTAAATGAAATCATTTTGAGACCTAACGTTCTTTTATAAATAGTTTGCTCACCTGACTATTTTGATCTGAAAGTCATGCTCCGATATAGCCTTCCATGATCCGGACAGAAAGTCTCTGCACCAGCTGAACGCCCTCCTCCTAGTCTCCGGGTCCACATCCACGCTACGGCCGTCCTGATGGGACTCCGCTTCAGAATCATCATCTCCGTTCACGACGCGGGGACTGGCAGATCTCGTTTGTCTCTCCTCGGCCGCCATCAGCGAGTCTCCGCCAGCAGGTCTGTCTGAATCTGCGTCATCCTCGACGCATCTGCCTACACTACCAGCTCCATCACTCATGCACTTCACTGTCTGGCTGGAATTCATGATCTTGCGCACTAGAAATCCAATGCTCCTTAAAGAGAGTGAAAGAACCGAACCGCTATAAGTAAGGACACCTACGTTATCCGCCCCAGAAGCAGCATTCACTGAACGCGAATAAACGCACATGCACCACTATCACGAGCGCACAATGAAACCTCTAATCGCTCGCGATAACAGAACAGCGTTTACGGCGAGAGAAAAGACAGTTGGATTAAAGATATTGGGAAAATTCCTAGCTATTCTTTCCACATGACCTTTGATTAACTGTTACATTAAATATACAGACTTAGAAACAAACTGTAAAGGCTGTTAATTAAACATCTTCCCACTTCAACTTCCACTACTTCCTTGTGAAGTACCCGCTAGCATTGTCACTGTGCAGATTGATTTAAGAAGATTGGCGTTTATTTTAACCAATCAGATTTGGATAGCGCAGCACGCAACGCATTTCTAGTACCGCCCCCTTAAAGTCAGAGCGCTGATTGGTCAGTTCTATTACAACTACAATGAGTATTGGGAAATGTAGTTAGGTTAGCACTGAAAAGTATAACGTTACAGTAAAATCTATTAATTAGATAATTTAAGTAACTTGACGGTAAAATGACATTTATAATATATAGAATATGTAATTTCACTTTAAATATATTAAATATTAAAATGTGTTTTTAGAGGAAGAATAAAATTATAAATTATTTATTTATTATTTGCAAGTCGCTTTGGATAAAAGCGTCTGCTAAATGACTAAATGTAAATGTATGACCTTACACATTTTATTTTAAAAGTATTTATCTATTTTTAAATGATTTATTACAGTGGAGTCTTATGTTATATTGTGTACTGTTTAGTAATGTTTATATAATTATTTTAGTGCAATGCGTATTAGAGTGATATTTGTGTGGGCAATGCTCTGTTATTGTTGATAGTTAGGAGGAAATGGCCGTCCATTGTATCACCTAAGTTATTCTCAGTAAGCTATAGCCTATCAGTCAACAGATGCATTTTTTCCCTAGATAGATAGATAGATAGATAGCAGGGTCAGAAACTATTGGGGCAACAATAAATCAGGAATTGGAGAAAAAGTTTAACGAAAAACAAAAGTAAAAAAAAAAAGTAAAAATGTTTAAAGTGTCTGTGTTTCTTAAAACCAGCCTGGCTAATACTCTGAGATACCCTGCATGTCTGAGATAGGCTAAATTAGTGTAAAGATTAGCATTTCTGATCAGATCTTACAGCATTTGTGGGGAGTACAGCATTGAGTCTCTCAAGCTCTCTCTGTGTTTCTTTATTCTCTCACACAAACACACATTCACGCTAACCTTAAAATCACTTTGTCAGCAGATATTTTGTCTATACAGGAAACCCTACGTCCTAAAACAACCTTCATATTTGAATTGCAGCACACCGTGTTCCCTGCATTACTCACTTCCACCACTGTGGTTACTCTTCAGCACCGATCACTGAACAGCTCCTCTGTGGCAGATCGAGGGCTAATAATCCAACTGAATGATCTATCTATGCTTTATGATTGTTACAAAGACACATGTTTATTGATATGAGCAAACATTCTGTGCTTGATAATTAACCTGTTAGTAATACTGCCTATTTTTCCCCATGAAGAGATGTCTTACATTGCACAATTTTTCATATGAACATTCTGTGCATTGTTTTTTTTTTTTTTTTTTTTTACTAATATGATTTAATTTACAGTAACTTATTGTATTCTCAGGCACTTTAAAGAACACATGGCCATAAAATCAGAACATTTTCTAGGCACAGTAGCCTAAACGTCCAAAACAATATATGAGCACCAATACCTTCTAAAACTTTTGAGTGGTTATTTCATAAATAGGAGAATGAATATCATTTTGTGCGTAAGCTTATAATTTGTCTGTTAAATGCTGGCATGTTATTGCATACTTGGTTTTAGAGAACTGAAAGCACATGCGTTGATATTGTGAGTGACTGTCATGTTTCGCCAGAGGGCACCGATTTCTTAGTGATACTGAACTGCAGTCTGTGTTCTGCCCACACGCAACATCGTGCTGCAAAATCTTACGTAGCTCTTGAACGGGATACGGAGGCCGATTATTGAGCAGTTAAATAGCTACTAAGTGTTTTAAAAGAGACACAAACCGTTCATCCTCTAGATGGCGCTTGGCGGCTCAATAAACTAATTGAGACGCATTTAAATCTCACGACTTTACTAGAAAAGTTTAGTTTCTGACATACAAATGCATCCGCTGCAATCTTTATTATAATTTTAGTAGCTTAACTGATACCACGTAATATCAGGTTTATTCAAAATATGGGCTTTTTGTATCCTACCTAACAAATACAAACTTTAATGGCAGTTTTTCACCGAATTGCTCCTTTTGTCATCACTTTGAAGAAACAATTATCTAAGCTACTTATTATGAAAGTGTTTTGAACTGTCTTATAATTTTTCACAAAACTTCTGTATTAGCCAATATGTGTGATTTTCTGTGACTCGTATTAAGTTTAATTAATTAGGCTATTAATTATCAAATCACTATTCCTTGCAACATTTTACTTTCATAAATTTACATTTTCAAAGAAACATTATATTTAAATATTTATTAGCTGTACAGTAGGCTATATTTCAGTTGTTTAAAAACTCGAAATTCAAATGCATGTTTTATGGCGTATATTGTTTTATGGCGTAGGCTAATAATAGGCCTACTAATATTTTCAGAATCTCATGTGCTGTTATTCTCTTAGAATAGCTTGTTTATTATCTTTATGTTCATAAACGCCTTTTGCAAAAAAAAATATATATAAGAATGTATAAATGTAGCCTAAAAATGTATAAAGAACGACACACGATTGTTTTTAATTAAATAACACATAAAACATTTGCTATTTATTCCCCAGGTTGTTAAAATTATAAGTCAAATCTATAGAAAAAAGAAAATAGTGTCATAATTATCTTTTAAAAGGATGTAAATTCTTTCAATTTACTTTTCTTAAACAGAAAAAGACACTCATTTTGTGGAATGATCCCCTAATTTATACCTGAATAATGGCACTGAGAAACTTTCATCGACATTTAATTTAATAAACAGTGAAGAAAGAGAAATTAAATAAGTAAAATTCGATTTAACCCATCAACCTGACCAATCAGAGGTAGCCTCTGGACCTCTAAGCCACACCCACTTATAAGACCCGTTTAAAGTTGATTGGCGTTCTAGCCGCTCGTTCTATTTCTATGAGATTCATGCACGCGCCTCTGCCCCCCTCCCTCATCAGCATCAGCATCATCAGATGCGCGCAGATCACGCCAAACAGCGCACTGGTTCATCAGCAGGTGTGTGACTGAAACACAAGATAATCGATATCAATACATCGCCACCTATGTGCGTTCTTTATATCTGACTCTTATTTCTTTGGATCAGCGATTGGGCCGTTTTGATGGTTTGATTCCCAGCGGGCGTCAGCAGTCAGTGTGACCGAAACCGAGAGAGAATAAAGCGAGATCATATTTAATATCCGCTTCTCCAGCGTCTGTGGATGGGCTGCGGACATCTGCATCTGCAGTCTCTGTTTTTGAGTCACTAAGAAGATGGCGGACAGGGCAGAGATGTTTTCTCTCTCCACCTTCCACTCCCTCTCTCCTCCGGGATGCAGGTAAGACACGCAGTATTTCTCTCGAGTATATGCGGGGTTTCCTTTTCTTCTGGCATTTTTATTCATATAAGCTGGTCATATGTGACCATCTGCGCTGTTTAAGTATCTGTAATGTCCTCAAACACATCCAGAGATCAGCATCAGCATCATCAGCATCCGCAAGCAGTGATGCTCAGCATCCTTGTGTTGTTGATGTGGATCAACAATAACGCCCTTGTTATTGTTTCTTTTTTTTCCTTGTCTTTTTTTCTGGCACTAATTTGATGTGTATGTAAAACAATGCACTTATGTACATGAAATTGAGTGAAGGACAAACGATTGATTTTTTAATTTTTTTTTTCCTGGCATGTCATTGCCTGACGCATCCTCTCTGAGATAGTTGGCATATACTGGAAAGGCCCACGCCCTGTTGTGATGCTCATAACTGCATTTTAAATTTTGATCACACATTACAGTGTTCCCACAATTGTGTAATTATAGTGCTGTGTAATACTAATGAACAGGTACTTAATTGTGTTTGCGGAGCTGCTTGTAATTGCACATTATTATTGGTATTACTCTAATGATACAGGAACATCTAATATGGGTACTGAGTGTAAGGAGTTTTTTTTATCATTGTGTACCATATTTTAAGTCCTACAAGTAGCAAATGTTAAAGTAAATGTTGACATACATTAATCTGGCTAGTAGATAGGTAATTCTTGGCATGTACAACTGAGTATTAATCATTTAAATGGATGAATAGAGTCATGTCACTTTCTGAAAACAGTATATTCTCGTATAACTGTAAAAATTGCAGTTGCTACTGTAAGGAGCTATTTCCACCTGATCCAACCCTTAAAATGACTTTCATTGGTGTAACACAATAGTCAGGTTGAGACATATTAATTCATATATTTGAATTGAATAAAAGCAGGTAATTTAGATGTTAACAGTTTTTATAGATTAGCACAGTGCTTTGAGCTACTGGTGCATCAGTTTTTCGCCTGTTATCTGCTACAAGATGTAGATGAGTTTGTTTTTTTATTAGAACATATGGATCAATTTAGCATTAAATCACTTGCTCAGCAAGATTCCTCTGCAGTGAATGGGTGCCGTCAGAACGAGAGTCCAAACAGCTGATAAAAACATCACAAAAATCCAAAAGTAATCAACATGACTCCAGACCATCAGTTAAGTGTTGTGAAGTTAAAAGTTGCACTGTAAAAAAATAAATCCGTATAATAACAGAAAACGTACTGGCAGCTCATTACACAAGACATTATCCATTAATTTTACAGGCATTTCTGTTAACTCTAAAATGCAATGCAATAAAGTGTAAAATTTAAAGTAGAACACCTATAAAAAAAATATATACGGAAATTTTTTTTAAATTATACAGTATATTGTGCCATATTTTTATAGGTTTTTTTTTTTTTAAAGTGTGTGTGTTGAAACAAATCCATCATTAAGATGTTTTTCATATCAAACTCTTGCCTCTGGCTAAATTCAAGACCTCTATCCATAATACCGTTTTCTCTAGTCGTCTCATCTGAATCAGGAGAGAAATGTGCACAGATAAAGCACCTTTTAACGAAAACAGTCCAAAGCAGTTTTAAAGAAAAAAGTTGTATGTCAAATATGGATTTTAATTTGAGAAGATAACAGGGGATGGACTTGGAGGAAGTGCTATTCTTGGATAACCTGAGAGGAAAAATTCTCAGCAATGTGAACTATTCCTTCAATTAAATTATTAAAATACTTTTAATTTACTTCAGTTGGGTTGTTGGCTTTTTTTAAACAAAATATGTGATCCTCAAAGTAAGTAAATATTAAAGTGCAGTGACAGTAAATGAAATATAGTTTAGATTTAACCACTTTTGAAGGGAAATTGTTGGCTTTAACCATCCTATGAGTGACAGTTCATTTTCTCTTTGGCATGCTAGTCTTCTTGTCGCTCTGTGTTCTAGTGCATTAATTCAAAGGTGTGTGTTGTATCACATTTTATTCCTAAAATGAAGGTGATGTCACAAAGGTATATTCAGTATAGACAGAGAAACAAAGCGATCCTTCCACCTTTATTCTAAAACTACATTTCCCTCAGTACATGTGAGCGGAGGTAAAACAATCAGAACATCCTCCTAAGCTTCCAGCAGAGTGAATCAAAACAGTCTGGTAGGTCACATCACATGTCTGACAGTCTGACAATCTCAGGTCAAGCGTCAACCTAAGGTCCCGTGCTGGAACAGGGCAGGTGATTTCAAACAGGTCTTTGACAGCTTAAAAAAATGCCAATGTGATGTTTTTGTTGTCGTCTCAAATTGATGCACCTCTCTTGCTTTTCTTTCCAGCTGTTCTTCTCTTAATCTACATTTTTGTAATCCTTTTTCTCTCATTGTTTACTTTACAGTGGAATTGTGGGTTCGTATGCTCTCCTTGTCCTCCCATAAACCTGTCATCTCTCAGAGTAGAAATAATGGGCTGCACTCTGCGTTCTCTAATGCCTCAGGACGATGTCTTAATGAAGAGAAAATCCCAGTCTCTCTCTATTCAGATTGAAGTAGCTTTACTGGCATGATAAAAAGGCTTTGTACATTGTACATATTTGTACATGGCATATCCTCTGGGTCTCTGTTTACGTGCATGATTCACACCACAAATACTTTTTACTTTGAAAAAAATCGGTCTGAAAATTGCATGTAACACTGAATTAAAGGGATAGTTCACCCGAAAATGAAAATTCTTGAAAGTTTTTGGAGAGTATCACATACGTAAACAACGTATGCTGTTCTGTGTCAGCAGCACCGTACACGGATTCGTTGTTTGCGTTGTTTAAGCTTTGATCTGAGCGTAAACAACGTATCCGCATACATACTTATGTGATACTCTCCAAAATGGCGCCAGGGAGGAGGCTAATTGTTGAATAAAGTCGTTATTTTGGTTTTCTTTGCGCACAAAAAGTATTCTCATAGCTTTGTAAATTACGGTTGAACCATTGATGTCACATGGATTATTTTAACGACGTCTTTGCTATGTTTCTGGACCTTAAACATTGGTAGTATCCTTGCTGTCTATGGGAGGGTCAGAGAGCTCTTGGAATTCATCAAAAATATCTTAATTTGTGTTCTGAAGATGAACGAAGGTCTTACATGTTTGGAACAACATGAGGGTGAGTAATTAATGATAGAATTTTCATTTTGGGGTGAACTATCCCTGCTATAAATGTGAAATATTTAACTAGTAAGATGGAAATAGTATTTTCCTCTAAAATTTTAATCTAGTAATCTTTGTTTTAATTGCAATTTACAAAAAACATATTTTACAATGTATAGCCAAAGCATTTGAAGTGTAGATGCATACAAAAAGTACAAAACATATTTAAATGGCTTAAAAATATTATGTAGAAAGTAGATATTTGCACTGTTTTGATCTATTTTTGCTTGATCTAATCATTAAAATTGATGTTTCCACATGAAGCTTATATATTTTTAAATATATTTTTTGAAAAAAAGATATAAAAAGAAAAATGTGAAGCATTAGTACACAAAAGGGATTTTCCCATTTCTCATACTGTGTGTGGGTTGAGTTATGGCATGGATTTTCACTGACCAGGGAGCACAGTGTGTGTGTGTGATGATACGCATGGCTCAGCAGTACTCTTAGGTAATGCACTGTGGTCTTAGGCTGATGCTCTTTATACAGAACCTTAAACTTTCTCAAATAGACACTGCATAGCGACATAAAGAGATGAGCATAACACACAAACATATAATGCAGTGAAGAATACACCCATGAAAGCAGCCTCTCTTTAAGCTGTTTATATAAGTCTACATCTGCTCCCTTTGGAATACAAAAATACTATGAAAATGTTTGTGTGTGTGCATGTTGGAGCGGCTTCTGAAAATGAATGTTTTATGTTTGGCAGTAAACATCTGCTTGGTTTCAATTAGAATATAACTGCTGGTTTCAAGAATCTTATTGCTTCTTATCAAAATTGAAACAGTTGTGCTGCTAAATATTTCTGTGGAAAGTATGACGAATTATTTTCAGGATTCTTTTATACAGTATGGTACAGTATGGTCACATGAAATATCATATATAGCAAATGAGAATGTTTGGTGACCTACCTGTGATCTAATCAGCATATAATCAGCTAATCAGATTATTGATTGTGGTAAAGATTCACCTTAACTAAATTCTAGCTGTTGTGCTGTGAGTCACGAGACAATTTCATTATAGAATGAGAAGTGTGTTGGGAAGGATTTCTGGTCTGTTGTCAGACATGATGCCCTTAGAAATATTTTTTTAAAGCATAAACTGTTATATGTGACCCTGAACCACAAAACCAGTCTTAAGTGTCAATTTTTCAAAATCAAGATTTATACATCATCTGAAAGCTGAATAAATAAGCTTTCAATTGATATATGGTTGTTATGATAGGACAATATTTGGCCGAGATACAACTATTTGAAAATCTGGAATCTGAGGGTGCAAAAAAATCTAAATATTGAGAAAAATCGCCTTTAAATTTGTCCAAATAAATTCTTAGCAATGCATATTGCTAATCAAAAACGACGTTTTGATATATTTACAGTAGTAAATTTACAAAGTATCTTCATGGAATATGATCTTTACTTAATATACTAATGATTTTTGGCATAAAAAAAAAATCTATAATTTTGACCCATACAGTGTATTTTTTGGCTATTGCTACAAATATACCCCAGCGATTTAAGACTGGTTTTGTGGTCCAGGGTCACATATAACATATCTTTGAATGGTGTGGTATAACTTAGATTTAAATTGACACGCTGCTATGTTGTACTGGCCTGATACAATGATGTTAAGTAAACAAATTGAATTCATACTTGATTAGCTCTGTGTGTGTATATGTATATTACAATATTTGATAACAAAATGCGTCAATTGACTAATCAGAATCAGGTAGTCTAGAGATCCATGTTCTAAATATAAATATTCACCCAACCATAAAGACACATATAAGCGGCTTTATCCTTTGTCCTTTTCCCTGCAGTTTTAGCCAGTCTTTTGCAAAATCTCTCATGACTCGTCTAACCTTTGTCTTGCACATTTCTCTCTCCCTCTCTCTCCTCATTTACTGTTCTGTCGTTTCCTTTTCTACTCCTATCCTCATAATTAATGCAGACACTTACAGTCAAGTACTCTGTATAAGTCGATGCTGGGTTTCCTGAGGTTTTGCCATTTAGATGTAGAACTAGATATAAGAAATTAACCATTTAAAATAATATCATAATTGTTGTTTTATTGATATGTGAGCTGACAGTATGTCACTCAAAAAAAAAAAACATCTTGAGAGTTCATGATTAAGCTAGAATGCGGTTAGAATGCCCATATAATTCAAGTTATGAAAGCAAAAAATAACCCTGTATGGGTTTTTTGTTTTTAATATATACAATATATGATATAGTTGAATAATATCGCACGAAGTGATATCACAAGAGTGCCATTTTCACAAATATCAGCATATGAGCGCGATCGCGAATGATACTGATTTTATGAAGTAGTTCCACAAACAGACACAAATATTGCCTGTTTTTGTCTAAATTAATCTGTTCTTGAACAAAACATTTGAGTCAATAATTCATTGATCCATTCATACAGTAAATACAGTCAACTTGCTTCGTTTCTAATTGAATCAGCCTGTTTGAAAGAATTGTTTGAACTAATGATTTAACGAATCACTTATTAAGACAGGGACTTGCCACTGCCTGCTGCTGGTTTTAGTATCCTATTTATTTATCCATGACAGACCAAAACTAGTACAAGAAAAAACACACTTAGCAAAAAATTGTTATATATATAAAAATATGTGCATATATATATATATATATATATATATATATATATATATATATTAGTCATGGCCAAAAATATTGGCACCCTTGGTAAATATGATCAAAGAAGGCTGTGAAAATTAATCTGCATTGTTAATCCTTTTGATCTTTTATTAAAAAAATAAAAAATAAATAAAAATCTAACCTTTCATTGGATAATAAGAATTTAAAATGGGGGCAAATATCATTATGAAATAAATGTTTTTCTCAAATACACGTTGGACATAATTATTGGCACCCCTAGAAATTCTTATGAGTAAAATATCTCTGAAGTATATTCCCATTCATATTCACAATTTTGAGCACTCCAGGGTGATTATGAACATGAAATTATCCAGCCATGGCTTCCTGTTTCACAGAAATATAAATAGGAGGGAAAACAAAGCCTAAATTCCCTTAATCATCCATCACAATGAGAAAAACCAAAGAATATATTTCTGATGTGCAGCAAAAGATAATTGAGCTTCACAAATTAGTGAAGTGGCTTTAAGAAAAGAGCTAGAGCAGTGAAAATTCACATTTCCACCATCAGGGCAATAATTAATCATTTCCAATCAACATAAAATGTTACAAATCTGCCTGGAAGAGGACGTGTGTCTATATCGTCCTAATGCACGGTGAGAAGGAGAGTTTGAGTGGCTAAAGACTCTCCTAGGACCACAGCTGGAGAATTGCAGAAAATAGTTGAGTCTCGGGGTCAGAAAACCTTAAAAAAAATTGCAAACAGCACTTACATCACCACGTGTTGTTTGGGAGGGTTTCAAGAAAAATTCTCCTCGCTCATCCAAAAACAAACTCCAGCATATTCAGTTATCAGACACGACTGGAACTTCAAATGGGACTGGCTTCTATGGTCAGATGAAACTAAAAAATGAGCTTTTTAGCAGCAAACACTCAAGATGTGTTTGGTGAACACGGGGATAAAAAGTACCCCATGTGTACAATGAAATATACTGCTGTATTTTTGATGTTGTGGGCCTATATTTCTGCTGGAGGTCCTGGACATCTTGTATAGACACACAGCATCATGGATTCTTTTAAATACCAACAGATAAAAAATCAATAAGTGACTGACTCTGTTAGAAATCTTATAATGGGCCATGTTTGGATCTTCCAACCGTACAATAATCCAAAAACAAACCTCAAAAACAACACAAAAATGGGTCACTGAGCACAAAAACAAGCTTCTGCTGGCCATTCCAGTCCTCTGACCTGAACCCTGTAGAAAATGAGTGGTGAACTGAAGAGGAGAAGCATCAACATGGAGCTGGGAATCTAAAGGGTCTGGAGTGATTCTGGATGAAGGAATGGTCTCTGATCTCTTGTCAGGCGTTCTCTAACCTCATCAGGCATTATAGGAGAACATTTAGAGCTGTTAAACTGGCAAATGGAAAAATTTTCAAAAAGTATTGAATAAAAGGGTGCCGTTAATTGTGGCCAATGTGTATTAGAGAAAAACATTTATTTCATAATGATATTTCCCCCCATTTTAAATTCTTATTATCCAATGAAAGGTTAGATTTTTGTGATTATTTAAAAAAAAAATAAAGGATCAAAAGGATTAACAATGCAGATTAATTTTCACAGCCTTCTTTGATCATATTTACCAAGGGTGCCGATATTTTTGGCCATGACTGTATATTATTATTATTTATTTATTTTTTTTGGCAATATCACACAGCCATAGTAAGAGCAAGAATGTATGTTTGAAAGGAAAGTTAATTTTAAAGTCCATAGTGTGTTATGGTTGATTATTATTTGCAGAAATCAAACATAATAAAAAAATCACTATTTCTGACTGTTAGTATTGTTATTTTATTCATGTTAATCTCACTTTCTTTTTAATCTGACTCTTTATTGCATTTGGAATGTATTGAAGTATCAGTACATGCAACAGTCCTGAAGTCACCATTGTTTGAAAACAAACCAGCCTGGTGAATAGATGCATGATTCAGCACATTAAGCCCATCTCTGGTGGGATGTGGTTGTCATGGTGACAGCTGCAGAGGTGACCTCACCCTACTTAACCTGCCGTGTGTCTCAGTGGTGTTCTGTTAATGGTGTGACATCACCCCTTGCACAGCGCAGCTACTATGGCAACAGCCAATGATTGGCAGCATATGTGCGTCCCCCAGGGCCTGAAACATGCCCCACCTTTTGTAATTAGGATTAGTGGGTTTGGAGCGGCCAACTGATGTTTGCCGGGAAGACTAGAGAGTAAAATTGGGTCTTTGGGAAACAATGAAACATGAGGAGCCATCGAGATGGTCATCAGTGAAGAATCCTAATAAATAATCTCTTCGTGTAGAAGATTGATAAGGCTGTTTATGGAGAGGTTAGAAGTTCATTGAGAAAACAGGTGTTTTATCTTTGATTAATTATGTGAATAACATCCCATCTGGAAATGGGACATATTAAATATTTTTTGTCGCTTGCCTATTTCTCACACCTTTTTAATTGATTTAACAATAAATAACCATTCCTTATCATCACAGAACACATGCTGTGTTTGCAGGTGCAAAACCTGTCACTACAATGCTGAAATGTAGCCAAGACATTACTATGCAGTGAGTTTATGGAATTTCCCCCCCATTTTTTAGAATATAGAATACTAACACATTGTTTTATGTTTTATGTTGTGTGTGTGTAAAACACTTTTAATGAGACAAAACTGACTTTAAATATCTTGCCACTTACTGTAGGTTAATATGCAAAGCTAAATGTGTTTGTAGGTGCATTCCGTCATTAGCACTGCTGCTAGATCTGGTTTTTGTGAACTCATTCATAATTCATGAATCACTGTGAGTCTGTAACTAATATCACAGAGTGGTTCTGAGTCTAGAGCACAGCTTCTCCCAGGAGCTCCTCTACCGTCTGCTGTCAAGCCACAGATTAGATCTGAGCATGGACTGTGTGAATGGAGACAGAGATCTGCTGTAGATCTGTTTATTTATTTATTTATTTTTAAATGTGTGAGGCACGATTTAGTTTAGCTAGTCTTAGAAGTGGCATTATACTCTAAACACACACACACTGGGGTTGACTTGCTCAGTGGAGCGATATTTCTCTAAATCCTCTGATACTTCAGTGATTAAACAGAAGCTCATTAAAACGCATCTTCAAAGCACACAATCCACTGTCTGGGTTTTTCTCATGTATGTGGGATTATTTCCACACTCCCGTGTTTCATCTCATGGGAGGGTCATTAGAGGCTCATGAAGAAATATGTTCAGCGCTGAAATCCCTGTAAATGGTGCTCTGATCAGGATGGCAGGTTGACAGAGGTTAAAGAAATATTAGCTTTTTCTGGAAGCCTTTCTAAACTCAGAGATTGTTAAACTGAACCATACGAGTCGCTGTACGTGGATCCACTTTGAATCATATTGACTTTATTTGTCGTGATTTTGCCAAGTAAGACATGTTTCCTGGATCAACATCCTTTGTTGATCCTGGATCAACATTATTTTCAAAAAAATATAGACTTAACCCAATCCCTACCCCTAAACCTAACCCTACCCACAGTTTATTCCTAAAATCAGAGGAAAATGATAGCTGATTAACAAGGTGTAGAAGCACCTAACCCTGATCTTTAAGCCTAAAACTGACATGTCATGAAAAGTTATCTCTTTATTCTGATTGGTTGATTGGAATGTTGTTCCAGGATCAACATGGACATTGATCCAGGAACATGTTGTACTTGGTGAAATCATGTTCACCAACACTCTACTTAGTTCACCCAATTCTGAAAATTCTGTTCTACTGTCGAAGACAGGAGATATTTTTATTTATTTTTTAATTTTTTATGTGTTCTGTAGAAGGGGAAAAAAAAGACAGGATGGTGAATTAAAGGGATAGTACAACCAAAAATTTAAATTTTGTCATCATTTACTCACCCTAATGTTGTTGCAAACCTGTTTTTTTTTTTTTTTTTGTTTAGTTACACTTTATTTTAAGGTCCAATTCTCATTATTAACAAACCATTAACTATGAATTTTGCCTCAATAAACTACTAACTTGCTGATTATTAAGAGTTAGTTAGGTAGTTGTTAAGTTTAGGTATTAGGGATATAGAATATGGTCATGCAGAGTTTGTGCTTTATAATAAACAGCCAATATGTTAATAATAGCTATGCTAATAAAGCACTAGTTAATAGTGAGAATTGGTCCCTATACTAAAGTGTTACCATCTTTTTTTATTTTGAAAAAGAAGATATTAATGTCGGTACTCAAAAAGTTGCGGTAACACTTTATTTTAAGGTCTCTTAACTAGTTGCTAATTAGCATGCATATTACTAGAATATTAGCTATTTATTAGTACTAATTAAGCACAAATTAATGCCTTATTCTACATGACCTTATTCTACATCCCTAATCCTACCCAATACCTAAACTTAACAACTACCTTACTAACTATTAATAAGCAGCAAATGAGGAATTATTGAGGGAAAAGTCATAGTTAATAGTGAATAAGTGTTCCTTATTCTAAAGTGTTACCGAAAAATTTTATTTTTGGGAGAAATATCCATTTAACATAGAATATATTTCCCTCTTCAGAAAGCTTTTTGGAGCATCTGGGTAAAAGAAAACCATCAATAATTTTGCTTTATCAAGTCACCGAAATGCAAACACAGCTTGTTAGAGGTGAGAAATAGTAGTTGACCTTTCCAGGCTGGTTCTGTTGTGCTCTAGTATAGTCAGGGTTGCCATTTACTGTTGGGGGGAAATGAGGAAGGAGGTGCCAGTGTCATCCCTGATTACACCAGCCCATCTCCTGTTCATTCATCTGGAATCTGACCCACAGGTCAGCACACATGATGAGATTCTACACACTTGATTTCCCTTGTGCTGTGCATCAGGCTTTGACAGACAGGCCACTGAAGCAACAAGACTTAAACAGCTGTATGACTTTTTAACAATTTTACATATATTGTCAGGTTGATTCAGTGTTATTAAATACATATATTTTTAACTGAATAAAATAATTATATATAATTACATATTTGTTAAATGACAAAACATTTTACACTGCAGGTGCCATTTTAATATTTAACTTCTATTTAACTTTTAGACTGTTGTTAATATCTATAGTCTAAACTGCCAACAGTAGAAAAATAGAACATACATTTGTATAATTGATTAGAATGAAATCATATGAAGTCAAATAAGAGCATTCATTTGTATCATAGAGTCAAAAAGCACAGAGAAATGTGAAAAAAGCAAAAAACAAGTACAACTAGCTTTTGAACAGCCACTAAACTATTTCAGAGCTGACTGGAGCCCAGTACATTCGACACTGATACTCGGTGGTATTCACTTCTCCAAAAGCCACTTCACTCCCAAACTGAGCTTTTCTGAATGAGCCTAGCAGGTTCCTCCTCAAGTATGTGTCAAAGAACGGCCAGGCTCCACCTCCACCCAAACACAGGATCACTATCACCTGTGCTCTGATCACAGCTCAGTCACCATCATTGTCTGGTCTCGTCTTGACGAAGTGGACTCTCCATGCTTTCCCAAGCTTTGGATCTATGAAAGACTTACCTGCTGTACTCACCTCCTTTTCTCCTTTCCAACGTCTGTCTCCTCCATCGTTGTCCTCCTTTCTTCAGCGAAGCCATTACTGAGGTGTGTGCTCTCCAGCAAGTCCTCGATCTTCTGTTAGCAAAGACAATTCAGTAATTTCCCTGCTCATCTCCCACTACTTATTTGAAGTTCAACTCACCTGCCATTCATCCATTTTGCTCTCCGAACTCATTCTGTTTAAAGTATTTTTTCTTTAAAATACTAACATCTGTCCTGAGTCTACTTCCATGATAGAAGACCGGACCTTTACCGATGATGAGGCTGGAGTTAGCCTCCATTAACATGTGCCCCAGGAAGGAGGACAATCTTTCCGGAGGTAGTACTGTTTTTATTTTTCAGAACGGCAGATGTGTGGAGGAATTTGTAGACACCAGTTACCAAGCCATCTGCAGTGACCTCACCTTAATGGACGGTTTCCGAGCTGGGCTAGATGAGGAAATCAAAATGGTGATGCCACTAGGTGATCCCAGCTGGTCTTTGGCGCAGTATCTGGCATTTTCCCTATGGATTTCAGGATCAGCATTTCTAGTAGACGAAATGGAGATCGTGCCAGCCCCTGAATCCAGTCCCAACATTCTGACCACTCTGCTGTCAGGTCAATCAGCCGTTCACCTGTCTAGCCTGCCATCCAGCCCGTCCACAGCCATCTATTCTAGCCAGCCGCCGTCCGCGGCCCAAGCAAGCCCGCCGCAATCCGTGGCTCTCCCTCACCCACCGCCGTTCGCGGGCCACGCAAGCCCGCCTGCAAAGAGTATGGCAAGCCCGCCTGCAAAGAGTATGGCAAACCCTCCGGAGAAGAGTATGTCAGGCCCCCCGACACTTGTTCCTGCGCTCATGGACATGGCACTACCGTTAGAGTTTGCTGCGCCCACTCTAACCCCAGAATATCCAGCTCCACTCCTCCCAAGTGTCCTCCAGTGCCTGCTCCTCACAAGTGCCCTCCTTCGTCTCCTACATCTCCGCTGGGCCCGTCCAGCTCTCCATAGTCTCCGCTGGTCCCGTCCAGCTCCACGCCTCCCGAGCTCCCTCAAGTGCCCGCTCCTCCCGAGCGCCTACCAGATTCCTTCCAGAGGATGAAAGTCTCCAATTTCACCAAAAATATTTTTTTTGGGGGGGGCCTATATACCCATGCTCCTGGTAGCCATAGTGGCCATGCTCGGGACGTTGGTCAGGGCCACTATGGCTCATCCGCCATGGCCTTCCAAGCGCCCTGCTTCGCCATGGCTCCCGGAGTTTCCTGTCCCGCCTTGGCCGCCGGAGCTCCCAGACTTGCCATGGCCGCTAGTGTCTTCATACCTGCCCTGGAGGCTTCCCGAGTGTCCCTGCCTTGCACCAGCCTCCAGGGCACCCCCCTCCCTCCCCGGTGTTACTATTACGGCGTGGGACTCGCCTTCCGGGAGGGGGAGGTAATATCACAGAACGGCCAGGCTCCACCTCCACCCAAACACTATGATCACTATCACCTGTGCTCTGATCACCTGCATCTGTCACTAATCCGATCATCTCATCACCAGCTAGTACAAAAGCACACAGCTCAGTCACCATCATTGTCTGGTCTCGTCTTGACGAAGTGGACTCTCCGTGCTTTCCCAAGCTTTGGATCTACGAAAGACTTACCTGCTGTACTCGCCTCCTGTTCTCCTCTCCAACGTCTGTCTCCATCGTTGTCCTCCCATCTTCAGCGTAGTCATTACTGAGGTGTGTGCTCTCCAGCAACTCCTCGATCTCCTGTAAGCAAAGACAATTCAGTTATTTCCCTGCTCCTCTTCCATTCCTTATTTGAAGTTCAACTCACCTGCCATTCATCCATTTTGCTCTCCGAACTCATTCTGTTTAAATAAAGTATTTTCTTTAAAATACTAACATTTGTCCTGAGTCTACTTCAATGACAGTATGTTAATACCATTTTATTATTTTTGCTCTTTTTTTTTTTTAAAAGAGGGCTGAGTGAATGCCATTACTGACGTCATTAGGACTTCTGAAATGGAGGTATTACAAAGAGTTTAGAGCTTGCAAGACTTAATTTGTTAAATGCAGACCAATTCATGGTTTAGTAATTTGTTTTGGAGGTATACTTTACTGATGAAATGATTTGTGGTTTTTAGAAGATGACTGGTAACATTTTGTCAGCATAGTTAGTCATGAGTTCAGCAGGTTTGACCTGTGACACAAAAAGCAGGAATAGCTTGAACATTCATAGAACAAAATGAGTCATTATTGATGAATGTGATTCACTTAAATGCGCCTTTGCGAGTAAAAAGGATATGAGTGCCAGCAGAGAAATGATCAAATTAAAGGACCAAAACAACACAAATGAGCAAATGCTGCATTCAGGAAGTATTTCATCACAGTATAAATCATGTTTGCCTACATGTTTTTATGATGTGCATAGATGATATTGGTTTACAAACAGGCATATACACAGGGGATCAAAACCACAAAATAAAATAAAAATCTAGAGTGAACTGCTTCTCTTTTAAATGACAAAGTTTAGACCATTTTACTTCATTTTTATTATATTATTATATTTAAATGTTCTATTTCTTCATAAATTACATAATCAAATACATGCATTGAACTATTTGTGTATTAACTTGTTGTTTCTAACCATGTTTGTCACTAAAAATCACAGGGCCTGGGACTTTTTTTGTAATTTTTTTAATATATATATATTTTATTAGTTAATGGATTGATTAATTATGTACTTAATAAAATATTATTTATTTATTTCTCTCAGGTTCATGGATGGGCTGACAATTTTTAAATCTTATTTATAAGAGGAGCAGAGCGATTTACAGTCAGGGAAACATTTTGGACTGCTCAACTTCAGCGTCCTATAGAATTTATAGAATTCAACTGACGTGCAGTCAGAGATGCAGTATATTGACTTTTTTTGCAACAAATTTTAAAGTGCTTAACCATTCGGATTTTAGTGCCGAAATTAACCTGCTTGTTTGTTCCTATGTCATTTTTGTAGCAATATTAGTAGATTAATAACTGTACGACTTATTACAGTAAAATTCGATTAATGCATTACACAGGGCCTTCTGCTTCTGAATCCAGATCTATATAAAAAATTATCAATATTTTCAGACAAGTGCACCCAGTAAACAAGTCTCTCTCCTCCTCCCTCTTTCTCTTGTTCTGTCGTGGATCCTCCATACATTACTGATCTGTGTGATTGTGGCGCTCTGACTGTGAAAAGCTGCATTGCAGCACTGCTGTCAGCCGAGTGGAGCTCAGCTGAGTTGAAATCTTCTCTGCGTTAGCAGCTAGCATACACCAGAATTCGGGTTAATGCATTTTACTGAGCCAAAGCAGAGCCAAATAAGGCAAAACAGAGGCTGGCCTTATTTAGCAGCATGCTAACCCACTTATCAATAATGAACGGGTATGGTGGAGGAGAGAAATTATGTTGTTTAAAGGTTTGGTGACCATGTCTTAGCTTCTGTGTATGTGTGTGTGTGTGTGTGTGAGTGTGTGCATATGAAAGAGTGTGCTAATCTGAGTGACCTTGTGGATTTCCTAGGCTAGTGACCTGTGTGTGTGGAATCAGCTGATGTGTCTTGGCAGCTCATATTTCAGATCAAACTTCCACACACACACACACACACACACACGTATATTAGCCAGCAGATCTCATAGATGGTATGGTTTTTATACAGAAGTGATGATATTTTCTAACCCTCACACAACCCTGCTGATTTCAGTACATTTAAAGAAAATCATGATTTGATTTGAGTATTTCATATAATAGGATAAACTTTGTATTCATTATTTGTGTTTCTGTTTACAGGCCGGCTCATGACATCAGTCTGGAGGAGTTTGATGATGAAGATTTGTCTGAAATCACAGATGATTGTGGCATAGGCCTCAACTATGACTCTGACCCTTACGAAAAGGTATGAACCATTCACAATGCATCTTTTATTTTATTTTATTTCTATTTTATTTTATTTTACTGATTGAGTCTAGTGTACTACAGTCTAGTGTGTTACTTCCAGGAAACTGTAAGCTCTAGCTTGCTCAGCAGGCTGTTTATGTACTCAGGAAGAGCAGCTAATATACGCATATTTACATATGGATGAATATGTGGCTTATTGCACCTTTGGAAATAGTGTCATCACTTCACTTGGCAGTCATGCATGTCAAAGAACTCATTTGCATTTTAAAAGGCTCAAGGTTTGAAAGCATAAATTCTATCTATCTATCTATCTATCTATCTATCTGTCTGTCTGTCTGTCTGTCTGTCTGTCTGTCTGTCTGTCTGTCTGTCTGTCTGTTTGTCATTCTCTCTCTATCCATCTATCATCTTTCCGTCTATCTATCTGTCTATCTATTTGTCTATAAAAATGAATTTCTCTGAATTTAAATTCCTTTGAAACAATTCTACTTCCATACTCATTCTTCTCCCTTACATTCAGATTTTTGATGCAATTCTGCATCCTGTTTGCTATGTCAATTAAAATTCAACTCAAATTCAGGATTTACCTTTAAAAAACATTCTCAGTTGAATTCTGAATGTTAACATTAAATGGAATGAAAACATGCATTTATATTGAACTATTGTAAAACATCCAAATGTAGAAGTCTTTTCCCTTTGTACTGTGTTAATATGGATGCTATTGTGGAAATATTTGCATTTGATACTTTGTGTGTGATACTTTGTGTGTGCTGGCTGCACTGAGGGATTGTAAATGTTTTATTGTAGTGGCGGTGTGCCACGGCTGCAGTAGAAGGGCTGGTGACCCAGTGAAGTTTGCTGCTATGCAGACCTCTCTTCTCAGCTTTCTGCACCCCAGTCCTATTACAACAAAACCACTTCCTCTTTCTCACCCTGCTCCTAATTTTTTCTGCCTGTGTTCTCTGCAATATGTTCAAACATGCATGTATTGCTTTGATTATAACACCTCACATGCATTTGGTGTGTCAAATTGATTTAAATTCAGTGATTCTGTTCACACAATCGCAGTCTGTGGGCATCATAGCATGCAGTGACCTCACATTGTTCAGTATGTAGGCAGATTGATTAGTCGGTTCTGGATGGTGATTGGACGGTCCATAGGCTGGTCATTTATTGATTGGTTGGATGATCTCAAAGTGGGCGACAGAGTCCATGCAGTGTGTCAGGCTACAGTTTTTCTTTTTTTTTTGCCACAGTTAGCGGCTATAATTCAGCACACACATACACACACAAACGCCTGTCCCACAGGATTATGTCACATGGAGGCAACACTGCATCGTGTTTGAAGGGACTGTCCCTTGTCTATGGAACTAGAGTCTACAAAATCACAGAAGACATCCTCTGTGCCTCCAATGTGCCACTAAGAGCAATTACATAAGAAACCTTCAAGGTTTATACGGACAATAGCTATTGGATTGGAAATATTTTTTTGTATTTGAGGTGTTATCATTAATGATAAACATTTTTGTGTGATTTAGGTGATTTATATACTCCTGGGAAAACATGAAAATCATTTCTGATTTTGTTTTTCATTTGAACAGGTCAGAAAATGAACAAACAAATAATAATTACCAATATTATTTTATCCCTTTGACATAATTTATATATATTAAAAAAATCAAATTTAGAATTTTCTCATTTGTTAACTGTGATAAGTGTTTGCTTTGATTCTGAATCAAAAATCATATTTGGCCAGTTTCACTTTTCATAGGTAGCCTTCTTTTCATACTGTAGCCTTTTTTGGTGACCGTATAGAAATGCTAGGAATGTTTGACAGGTTAGCAACAGTAACTAAGGAGGAGGAGCTTATCAGAGTATATTTGTGGACTGATTGTAATGCTCATTTTCTACCATGGCTGTGATGTTGACATTTATACTATTTGACATTTGAAAATTGGTTTATTATGGAAGCCCGTTTTTGCCACAGGATAAAAAATATAAAAAAAGGTATTTGTGATTTTTTTTTTTTTTTTTTTATCTCACAATTCTGACAATTCCATTTTGTCATTTTCTCCAAACAGTAATTTAATGTTTATAGTGATTTTATAGTAATTTAGTTTATGCCATTACAACCACATTTGATTGTTTTTGTGCTAAATGTTGTAATGACACGAATGCTACAATGATAAATTCCCATTTAACTCACTGAGCTTTCACCAGCTGCGTAACAAATCATTTCAGAAAGAAAAAATCTTTGTAAACTCTAAAAATATGGTGTTCTTCTACCTGTCTGATAACAGATTAAAGTCCTACAATTACAAAGGGAGAGATACTGTATATCAGACTCACTTCTCCAGTGAAGACCGCTCATCTCTTAAAAATCAGTTTCTCCGATTTTAGTTTTATCCATTTTTCCTTTGATGCCTTATGCGAAAACGTTATTTTTGTTTTTGTGATTTCTGCTAGAGCTTTCAGAAAGCCCACAATTTAGTACAGTAGTAGGTTTTCATAAATGTGTAATTTTTCTTTTGCAGCTTGAATCAGTTCTTGACATTCCATATCACATACCTCATGACAAAAACACACCTACACATGCTGTGAAATATAGATAAATACATTTAAGCTATTTGTGGCTGCGCTCATTGTGCCAGTCAGTAACGATTGTGACATTTTGACATTAACGTTTCTAGAATGATTCTTGTACAAATCATTTCCAGCCAACAATTCCATCCTTCCAAACACTCTCTCACTCTCTCTCCAGCTTTCTCACCCTCTCTCTCTCGCTTCCGTCATGGATTATTCATTCTGTCACACAGAGCTCCGGCTCTCAGAGTACATTTAACAGACTTGGGTTTCTGGGGTTTTACATATTACAGTATGCTGTTGATGAACGTTAACTGAGCAGAGTCGCGTGCAGTATTGGAAAAACAACATGAAACGGCATTCACAACTCATTTATCTTGCGTAATTTGACATATTTCTTAATGAAACAGAATATGTGGCTTAAAATCATGTGGGGCACTGCTTCCCACCTTTGCAGCCTTAACTACATCAGCAGAAAAAGAAAACGAATTTAAGAGTAGGAAGAATGTTTTGATGAAAGCAATTCATTTTATTATTAAAAAAGTGCAAGATATTGGTTTCAAAAGTGCACATTATGAATGTGATTAGGATCTTCATGAATTTGTTAATAATTATTATGCTAAAAATTTTTTTTTATATTATTGTCTATTATTTGTTCCCTAGCTGTGCACCCTTCATTAAGATGAAATATATAAATATATTATTTCTTACCGTCTTTCAGGCCCACCCATCATGTAGAGCTAAAGTGCATGTTTAAGGGTTAAATCTGCAATTAAAATGTTTGATGACTGTGTGTGTGTGTGTGTGTGTGTGTGTGTGTGTGTAAGGGATTAGCTAAACAGCATGAGATGTGCCATCTTAGTGTCTGTCCAAACTGCTCATAATGAGAGATCAAAGACAAGAGGGTGAGATGTTTTTCTTGTGGAGCAGTGTGTGTGTGTGTGTGTGTGTGTGTGTGTGTGTGTGTGTGAATACTCAGTATGTGTGTGTATGTGTGGGTTGGTATTTGTGGCTTACGGGGACACAAATTTGTTTAATGACAAGGGTATGACAGAGGTATTACAACATGAAGATGGTTTATGAGGACACTGCCTATGTCCCCGTAATTCAAAAGGCTTAAAAAAACATACTAAATCGTGTATTTTTGAAAATCTAAAAATGCACAAAGTTTCCTGTAAGGGGTAGGTTTAGGTGTAGGGCAATAGCACATACAGTTTGAACAATATAAAAACCATTACGCCTCTATGGAGAGTCCCTGTAAACTACAAATCCCAACGTGTGTGTGTGTGTGTGTGTGTGTGTGTGTGTGTGTGTGTGTGAATACTCAGTATGTGTATGTTGTTCTACGTACATTTGTTTGTGCATTTCTTACACATTTGCTTTCTAGTTCATGTATACAGAGGAAATATTTAGCTGGTAACATTTTACCACATTGCAATCTGCTAAACTGAGCAGTACTATGGCTCAGAACCCCAGAGGATAGACTGAGTTATTATTGATGTCATCAGCTCAGAGGGTGGAGCAGAAAACAGTGCTATGTGCAGGTGGGCGATTCCTGCTAAAACTGTATTGACCTTTAATTCTGCTTTCACAGAATTTTATTACTGGACCTTTGTGTTTTCTAAATTGGATTTTTATTAGAATAGTTTAGGTTTATATCAAATATATAATTTTATATAGGGTTGACAAGGGATAGTCATATGGGGAAGTTGCCTCAAGAGCTATATCACAGATTTTGAATAAAAACTGAATAATCGAGGTATATTTTTACTCAACATTTTATATTTTAAAATGTAATTCACTTTTCTACAATTAATAACAATACATTTTTTCAAGAGTTTTAAATGGTAGATTTCCAATACTGGAAATAAAAGGTAAACGTATGTTCAGTGAACTATTATTTTATTTTATTTTAATTTATTTTATTATCACCAAGATTTTAAGGTATAAGACAAATAAATAAATAAATAAATAAATAAACATAAACTTACCTTCAGAAATATTTATTGAGGTAAAAAAAAATGTAAAATAAGTGTAAAACTACCCCTGGTCTTTCCTATAAAGATTCTTAATAATATAATATATATTTTGATTCACATCTTATTTGAAGTAAACGAGATACGATTACCTTGACTTTTTTTGTAACTATAATAAATCAGGCAACACTGACTGACTCATTCAGAACTGATGAATAGGTTGTCTTATGAATTATTCAAGAGGCCTCGATTATGCAGTGCAGTGCTGTAGTTAATGTCTCTGCATTAGTATAGATACTTGTCTGAGACATCAGTGGTATCACTGCCCCGCCTCCTTCCTGCTTCTACTGCAGTATACAGCTGATCTGTGTGTGTATGTGTGCGGTGTAGTGTTTGTGTGTATGTGTGCTCTTTAAGCTTATCTCTATTTACAGTCTTATGGTTTTTCCTTCACCTTCTAACACTGCATCTTTTATTTTTTCCTCTTCATCTCTCCCTTGCTCTGCCTATGCGGTCAGCATCGACAGCACTGCATCCATTCATGACTTCTGTGTGAGTTCGGCTGGCTCAGCAGAACACTTTTTGCTGGTGTAATGCTGACTCCGTCTCTGAGCGGGGATGTAAAATCAGTGCTGGTCAGGGGTGAGGCCTCGTCCTTGGAAATATCAGAACGATAGAGTTTCAACAGAGCATTTATACACTAACTCATGCAGTACAGCGAGAACAGTATACGTCTCTCTCCTAAGTGTGGTTATTGGTCATAGTGTGTTTGTCTGCTGCTGGTATTGATTTGGTTAGAGATGGCGTATAGATTCAGGTCCCTGCAGTGCCAGCTGGTTGTGAATCTAATGCAGCGTGAGACTTTTAATGACATCACCCACACACATTTGCCAAGCAACAAACAGAATTTGAACTCTAGTGTGTGCGTTCTTAATTGAGGTGAATATCAGACGTTAGGCTTATGTAAGTGCATTGACTTGTTTTCCTGGAAGGGCGCTGTAACCTGAGGAGCTTTAGCATCGATCACCATCTGCCCTTCCCCATAAGACGTGATTCTCTCAGCTTCGTCCAGTCCATCCGCAGTCCATCCACTTTGCTTTTTAAAGACTAAATTAATTCAAAATTCATCTTATTTACTTCCTTAATACACATTGTGAATGATATGAATCAGACTCTGACTCTGAATCTGACTCTGTTTTGCTGTTATGCCCACTTTTCACTAACCAATCAATTACTGATCGATAAAGTCCCGCCCTACATTTAGTTTAATAACTATTAAGGAATATTCTAGGGTAAACATGAAAACAAGCTTCTAGTAATGCTCTTAAAATTATTTTTTTTTTTTTAAATAAAATAAAGAATTTTAAGTATTTTATCAAAAATATGAGTCTCACATTTCTGTTTTTTTTTTTTATTCTCTTGTATAATTGTCCCATAGACTTCAATTGTAAGCGCATTACTGTAAATACATTTTATTGTCTAAATTATTTCCTGTTGTAACAACCTCAATTATTATTATTATTATTTTTAACTTACTGTTAGTTTCAGTATTACAGTCATAAATATATGCTGTATTTGTCATTAAACATATCTGCATGATAGGGTTTGTTTTTCCTGCAACCACGGATCTATATATATAGTAACACATGTTTCAGAAATTATGGCCTGGCTAGCAGTCAAGACGTCATCCAGTCCAGGGTGAACATATGGCCCAACTAATGGATGGAACACAACATTAACAGCAGAGAAAAAGGTCATGTTGAATCATGCATGGTAGACACGCGAAGTATTTGCTCTTGTTCATGCTGACTGATATTTGTGGATATCGAATTTCTGTGTATAATTGCTCTTCACTGGTTCATTCAGTCACCCCTGTTTCAGGCTGCATTATTGATTTATGGTAATGTTTTACAGTGCTAAACCAGATATTTTTAAATGATTTTCAGGTAAAATATTTTAAATCCTTCCTTTTTTTTCTTCTTCTTTGTAAAGGACTGCTTAATTCTAGAAAAGAATGATTTCCACCACCCAGTGTGCTCATTCCAAGACGACTTCCAAGAGTTTGAGATGATCGATGATGAAGATGAAGATGATGAGGAAGAAGAAGAGGATGCAGATCCTGATGCCCCTCCCTCACCATCAGCATCTCCTCCCCTCTCCCCTACTCTGGGCACACTGAAGAGCCGGCCAACCACTCTAAACCTGACTGCACCAGTTTCACAGGTACCTCTTATACACACCTGAAATAAATATATCAATAAACATATGTTCTCATTATTTAATCTCTTCTTTTGGTCCTAATTTCAGGACTCCCTGAACAACAACAGCAATGTGTCACCACGAAAGTCAAGCTGGCAGGATTCTCTTCGAAACCCGACTTCACAGGGTAATTGTTGTTTATATGCATATATATGTGACCCTGGCTGTGAAAACCCAGCTAAAGTCATTTTTTTGTGATGTACTGTTTTCTACATAAAATCATCCTTCATGAGGTAAAGAACATTCTGTGAAAATGTAACCTTGATATCTTTAATATTGACTGAGTAAGGCCATGCCAAAGAATGAAATCATAGTGAAATTAATGGTTGAAATCAAATTTTGATGCTTGTTATCTCATAATTAGATTTTGAGACTTAAATATACTCACATAAATATAGTTTCCAAAACAGAATTCCAAAACCGATTCCAAGGTTCCAAAACAAATGAACAGATTCCAAATAAAAGCTCTAAACAAACTCTAACTGTTCATACAATTATTGCATCAGAACGTCACTGATCATATTCTATTGATTAATATCTATTCTGGATTTTAATGTAGCTATAAATGTAGCCCATTGTTAATCATTTTACTCATCATTTTAGGTTGCTTGTCTCCAAACCACTCTTGCCTTGAGGATGGTTCCCATGTAACTACCACATGCCCGGGGGCTCCAGACACCACCGGCTCTGCCAATGGTACACCCTCAAACCCACCAGGACATTGTGGTCTTCATCAGTCACCTGGCAGGCCGCTGCTGTACGACTTTGAGGGCAACAGAAGAGAGCGACCTGAATATGGTAAGAAGTCCTATTGCTAATGGCTAATCAAAATTAATATAGGTTACAATGTATCCATTATCATGGTTATATTGGACGTCTTTAGCAACATTTCTCGTTTTGTCCTTATCTCAGTTCCCCTCCATCTCTCGTTTTCTTTCTAAATCTTTCTTGCCTTCCAAACCAGGCTCCTTTGGTCAACATAACTCGTCAAGTGGGTCTGAGGCGACTGAGGTGAAACGTGATGTTGAGGAATCCACTCTAAGCGAGCTTGTTCCCTCAGTGGATGACTGTACTTCTCAGTGCTCTGATACCGAGGTCGACCACGACCTGAATGGTCATACCAAACGTCGACCTTGCCGCTCTCGAGCCAGTGACACTTATACCGTGACCACAGAGACCGCTGACGACCCAGAGTTGGAAAACGATGGCACCAGTAGGTGTCTGTCCTCAACTGCACCTCTTGGTAATGATGCTGAGACTCCACTATCGGATGAGGAGCTGGACAAAGAGTTTGACATTGACTTCATAAGTAAGGATCCCTATGATCAAACCTGCAAGGAAGATGAGGCGTCTTCTTACGTTGAGTTCCCCTGCATTGAACCAGCTGAGTCCATTTCTGTCTCCAGCTACATGTCGTCCAGTCGATCAGACGTCCTTGACGCTATGGACGAACCTCGAAACATGCGTCAGGGTCAACCTGCTGCTGCAAATGACACAACTTCTCCTTCTTCTGATCCTGGTATCGCTGATATGAACTCCAAACGCTATGCGGAGTCAGACCGCCACAGCGATGACCTTAGCTCTCCTGGATCAGACTCTGATATTGAAGGGGAACTTGAGGCTGCGTTTGCATGTGGTCCACTTGCCAGTAACATGATTTCCTCCATCTCAGAGACAGAGCTGGACCTGACCAGTGAATCCAGCAGCGGGCGCTCTTCGCACCTCACCAATTCCATTGAAGAAGCGAGCTCCCCAACCTCAGACCAAGAACTGGACCAGGAGCTGGACCCTGAGCAGGACAGTGGTATTGTAGGTCTAAAAGCTTCTCTTCTTCTGGGCCAATCTGAGCCAATTAAACAAGAACCTTCACCAGGTCTAGACCCCAGCCCAGACATGTTACAACTAGATGATGGCCAAGCTCTGATGGGCCTGCAGAATGTAGATGATGAACAGGGTTATGAGCACCAGGCCGATCCAGATGAGACTCTTCCCCCTGCCGTCCCCTGTGAGGATAGCGGCTCTCAGCAGCTGTTGTTGAAAATTGAGCCTGACCACAGTCTTGAGAGCTTCAAACGCTCCTTCTATTTGCCTGTTGGCCCCAAACTAATGCCGTCTGTGGACGACTATGATGGTAACAGCGAAGGAGAGTCCGAGTCAGAGTCCGAGGACGACCTCAGTGAAAACTCAGATTCTCCTTGGCTTCTCAGCAACCTGGTCAACAGGATGATCTCAGAAGGCTCCTACCCAATCAGCTGCCCAGAAGAGTGCCTCAAACGCTCAGCCTCAATCTCTGACACCATCTCACCCTCGTCGGACTTGGAAACAGATACTTTCAATGAGATGGATGACTGCAATTCACAAAAGCAGAAATCGGAAGAAAAGTCACTGGAAGTGACCTCTGAAAAGTCAGAGAAGAGACTGGACGAAGAGAAGGAGAGAGAAGCCAGCTATGTATCTGAAGAGGGACAGAAGGAAAGCAAGAGAATGGACGCTTGTCTGTACATGAGCAACCCCACATATGGCAACCCTACACCCGTCTTTACAGAGCGATTCGATACGAGGACAAAGAATTATGAATCGGAGGGCTTCCCATCCCAGAACTCATTAAAAAACAAGCAGAAAGAAGAAGAGGAGGAGCCAAATAATGACTTAATGATGGAGAGAATGAAGGAGCTGGAGTCTCCCAGCTTGAGCGAGAGCATAATCAGCGACAAGGACGAGGGACGGGAGACACGGGTCGATCAGATCACTTTGCAGCGAATCACAGAAGTCAAAAACAGCCTTACGCTGGACCTCCCAACAGCACAGACCAATCACTGTTTCAGTCTTACGTACTCAACAGATAACGATGAAGATGAGCAAGATACCTCCCCTTTTCTGGAAGACCTTCACAAGGTACCTTCACCCTACGGAAACGAGACTTACTTGGACAGCTCCCCACCTATTGACGAGAGTGTGCGAGAGTTGAGGAACACAACCTCCGACCGGCCCATCGATGACTCCTTGGCGTACGATTCAATGAAGTACACCCTAGTGGTGGATGAAAACACAACGCTTGAGCTGGTGAGCCTGAAGCGCTGTACTTCTGTTCTTAGCGAGGACAGTGATGGACTCTCTACTATTTGTGATGACGAAGTTGTCGATGATGATGAAGATATTTACGGCCAGGGCCAGATGGAAAGAGGCATGAGACCTGATTTGCTGTTAAGCTCCTCTGAAGAAGACTCCTCCCCTGAGGCGGATTTACCTTTCTCAAAGAAGTTCCTCAATGTGTTTGTCAACAGCACGTCACGGTCCTCCAGTAAGTTAAATTTAACACCGTGCACAATAGATTTAAGGGATAGTTCACCCAAAAATGAAAATTCTGTCATCATTCACTCACCTTCATTTCATTCCAAACTTGTACACAAAATGAGATGTTTTGAAAAATGTGTTCAAGCGTTTTTTTTGTCCATGCAAAGAAAGTAAATGTGGTCCAGTATTGTTTTGGACCTCATTAACTTTCACAGCATGGACAAAAAACAGAAGAGAGAAAGTTATACAGATTTGGAATGCCATGAAGGTGAGTAAATGATGACAGAATTTTTGTGTTTTTGTGAATGATCCTTTCATTTTGGTTTCTTCGAAAGATTTCTTAGTGCCAAAAATCCATCCTTTGTTATTGTTTGCTCTCTCGCCGGATTAAACTAATATGACTAACAGAGCAACATTTTTAAAGCTACTGTAAAGGTTTAATATACAAATATGCTCAAGGAGGAAACACAAAATAAATTGTTGTATATTACCGAAATAAATTACCAAATTAAATTCATTCCCATTAACAGAGCCATTCTGAGCCCTTTTAGTACAGTTTAAGAGATTTAGATGATCATTTTACATAATTTAGGAGCCTGTCTCGCTGAACAGAAAGGATATTTAATAATCCTAATGAGATGACATCAGAAGATGAAGGATTTTGTATGACCTGCTTCTAAATGAGTTTTGCAGTACTCTGTGACACACACACACACACACACACACACACACACACACTACCTTGGGGCTTATATCTCAGTATACAGTGACATAATGTATCTGCATTATGTGTGTTTCAGGCACAGAGTCCTTTGGGCTTTTCTCGTGCACTATAAATGGAGAAGAAAGAGATCAGACTCACAGAGCGGTCTTCAGGTGAGCAATGCTGCCCACACTATAGCCTAAAAACACCTACAGTAGCTCTAATCAAAAAGCTCCAGTCTGGTTTAAAGTCCAATCACAAACCCTCAAGCAACTCTTCTTTTTCTGTATCTGTTAAAACAGTTAATTGACTGCTCATAATATCTTTTGCATGCAATACAAATGCAAGTTTTAATGCCCACGCTGCAGGTTCATCCCACGACATGCAGATGAGCTGGAGTTAGACGTTGATGATCCATTATTCGTTGAGGAAGAGGAGGATGATTACTGGTACCGTGGGTATAACATGCGCACAGGGGCCAGAGGGATTTTCCCAGCATACTACGCCCACGAGGTTGTTGGCCAAACAAAAGACCTGATGAGTAAGAATAGAGTGTTTTCAAAATATAATTTATTTTTCTGGATTTTTTTGGGGGAAAACATGTATATACTTCTGTAAAAGAGTCATTCCGGTAAGCAATATGTAACTGTTTTCTTTTTCTTTGGCCTTCACATCTGGTCTCTTTGTTAAAGCACTTGGTGAGTCAGTATTGTCTGTATATGTGTGTTTCCATAGCAATGAAGAGGAACCCTGCTTGGATGGAAAGCTTCCGAGTGCAGTTCCTGGGTTCGGTGGAAGTTCCTTATCACCAAGGCAATGGCATCCTGTGTGCTGCCATGCAGAAGGTACCGTAAACAGGAAATGTATCAGTTTTTTGCTTTACCTGTGTGAGATAACACTCAATGAATGCACAATGATACGTCATATGATGCAAACAAGAACTAATGTGTTTGTTTGTCTTTCAGATCGCTATGGCAAGGAAGCGGACGGTGCATCTTCATCCCCCATCTATTTGTGAGCTGGAAATAAGCCTGCAGGGTGTGAAACTAGTCATGAGTTTGGATGATGAATATGACTTTTCAGGGGAGGTAAGAGAGAGAGAAAAAGAGAAAAATTTAAAGGTATATGATATGACAGTAGTCTTGTTTACCCAATCAGCAATGATTAATTTATTCTGCAAACAAAATATACGATAATGGAGGTAAAAAAGCTAGTTGTATTAAGCTGGTCATCTCATAGACTTTTTTAATATTTATTATCATTATTTTTTTATTTATTATTTGGCTACTGAGTCTTCATTTCGTGTAAATGAATTTAAAAAAAAAATATATATATATATATATTTATTTTACAAAAAATAAAAGAAAGAATATTAATTTCTATATGTGCATGATTTTTAATTAGAAAAACACATAATTAACACAATATACAATGACATGACATGTGGCCAAGTGTGGTGTCCCATACTCTGAATTTGTGCTTTGCATTTCACCCATCCAAGTGCACACACACCGTGCACACGCACCCGGAGCATACATTGTGAGATCTAAATTTCAGCATTTTGCTTGGATTTTGCTATTTATTATAATTCCTCTTCTCGTTTCTTTTTATAGTTTGACAGATGTAGTCACTTCTTCCAAATGAAAAACATCTCCTTTTGTGGATGTCATCCTAAAAACAACTGGTAAACACACACACATACATTACCACTTTCTATTCCTTTTAGTTAACCCCAAAACAAGTCTTCAAGTCTTCATGCATTTGGTCAATTTTGGAAGATTTTGCAAGCCAAAATAAGACTTGTCCCTCTCTGTCTTTCTGTAGTTATTTTGGTTTCATCACCAAGCACCCGATGCTTAACAGGTTTGCATGTCACGTCTTCGTCTCTCAGGACTCCATGAGACATGTAGCCGAGTGTGTGGGGTGAGTGTAATGCTCTTAAACGTCACAATAACATTTACAAGAAACTTTTGACACTGAGAAAAGAAGAGCGGAGAAGAGAAGTTAATGAGAGTGATCGGTCTCTGCTTCATTATCAGAGCACAGGCCAGACTTCTAGGTGAATTATTAAAGCTTCTCTCTTTTGGAGCAGACAGGAGACCTGAGTTATGGGCCCCAGCAGGAGGCAGCGATCTCTGCCGCATTACATAATATGACCTTATGAACATATACATTATTTAGCCTTATCATTTAGCACGAAAACGAAGGGGGAAAAGTTAAAGAACAGAAACCAAAGATGTTTTTAGGACAATACTTTGTTTTCATCATGGACAAGTACAAATAAGACAGAAGCTCATCAACCTGCGCACTTGTACAGTGTTATAGTGTGACCTTATTTAAAGTATTTTTTAAATCCTGTTTTATTGTGAACAAATTGTTTCAGTGCCTGAAAACAACAAAGAAAGAAAATATGCAGTAACCTGCTCCACCTAAATATGAATAACCTGCTTAATTCCTAAATATGATCAAATTGGGTTTGAATTTGCCTAAAATTATATATATATGTGGAGAGAGAGAGAGAGTTACATTATAGCAATTACAACTAAATGTGAAACCCTGCCATTTTTAGCAATATAATACACAAGCAAAACAAATCCATGTTCAAAAAGCGCAACACACACGTGTATGTTCTAATCATGTATGTCTCTGTGTGCTTGTTTCAGACGGGCGTTCCAGGAGTACTACCAGGAGCACTTAGAATACGCCTGTCCTACCGAAGATATCTACCTTGAGTAAAGGAGGAAAGGGTAACCATGGCAACTGCTGTCCCTCACGACAGATGTCTGTTCCTGGGCTTGGCCACTACGAGGCGCCTGGCAGCCTTCTCAAATGTAACATAGGCCTCATCTCTTTATTCTCTTCCTCAGTTTCTCTTGTTCTCTCGACATGAACTGAGCTGAATACTCTACATAGGCTCTTAGTGGTCTGTCTGTTTATTTCAATGTTTATCAGTTCATTTATTCTCTTCATTGAGATGGATTGCTTGTTTATTTAACTTTTCTACTATATAATATAATTAGGGACATGGTTTTGGGGTGGATACATCAGTTTGATTTTATTTTATTTATTTATTTATTTTTTTTTATAAAGTCCTGGTGTAGAAAAGGCAAAATATGACTTCACATGTTTGATTGCATGGCTTTGAGGGTTATGCTCACAAACACACATACACACACAATGTCTAAAAGCAAAAGGTGATCAGAGGTTTGAATCTGAAGACCAGGATTGTTTGTAAATATGTATTTGTCTGATTCTGATACATTGCTGTACTGGGTTTGTACTAAAAAGGACAAGGCAGTAGGACGTGACCTGGAATCGTTGATAGGTCTACAGATTGTCTGTTCCGATGTAGTAGGTTTAATGTACGTTTCTGATTTTACCACGATGTAAATACTGTACAAATAGGGATGACTGTAGGTGAAAACAGATGCTTCATTACATCACGGTATGCAAGTATCCTGCGCCATCTGTCTGTGAATGAGAAAGTGGGATGGATTGCAGGTCGGCAGGCTGGGTGTAGATGGATCTAGAGATGGTTCGGTATATCTCATCAAGTCGTATCTGGAACATATTTGACCCCAAAATCAAAAGAAACAATAAGATATTTTATTTTGTGCAAAGATGATGATATTTGATGATGATGATATCAGTATTTAACACCCACAATTACTGTAATGCGTCCAGATGTTTCAGTTTTGAGTTTTTGTGTATCATTTTTATTATTATTTGTGTTGCGATTGTGACATTTCTATCAGTTAAACATCCACGATTATAGTAATGCATCTAGAGGTTTTAGTTTTGGGTTTATTTTTTTTATTTTTTAGTTGATTTTCATTGATGATTCTCAGTAATAGAGTTATAAAAATCATCCTGCCAATATTTCTATTTAAATCAGCATGCAATTAAGGCTGTGATACAAATATTAAAATTTTATATATATATATATATATATATATATATATATATATATATATATAATTTAATGATTATAATACTTATTATTATTTATTTATTTATTTAGCTTTACAGTAATAGAGAGTGAGGTGAGGGAATGTGCTTAATTGTCATGAAACAATCTTAAAATAGGCTTTATTTTCTTTGTGCACAATAAAATTGATATTCTTTTCATTTATTTTGGGGTAAAATATTGCTCAGATATCGACATTGTGTGATTTATCCAGTTAGCTATGCTATAGCACAGTCCTTTGAGCATTCAGTCAAATAATATTTCTCCAGCTCTCAAACCTGACAGCCCCTCTACTTACCATCGTCTGCTGTCTTGTATGATTGTCAGGTTGGACTGACGCTTTTAGCTTTTAAGCCTGATATAGCTCACCTCTTATGCTTTGAACGTTTGCAGGTAGAAACTTCAGAGAGATATGACAGCGAGTAAAATGAAAAGTCCCCGTTTGTTGGGAAACGCGCTGAATGCAGGAATGTTTTACCAGTAGACTGGATAATTTAATCCAGTAATATCTGCAGGACAAATATTGCTTCATGTTCACCGATAAAGAATAAAATACCCCAATTCTGTCCTGTGAAGCAATGAATAAGTGAATGCCATTTATGTAGATGCCACGTGATTATATATAATAAGCTCAGGACATCAGAAAACAATCCTTGTGTATCGTGCCGATTGTTAGACGCAGTTGTTCAGCTCTCTGACTTAGCCCTTGTCCTGACCTTGACCGGCGCTGCTGAGACTGAACAGAGCAGATCCCTCTGCTGGCTTCACACAATAATCACGTACAATAATATTTACCTCATTTAGTCTGATGAATGCAATCCAGGGCCATGCAGCAGCTCACAATCATGATGTGAAGACATTCAGGTAATATTACAGGAAAATGCATGTAGTTTTATTTAAAACTGGCTAAGATGTGGACATGGATAGGTCAGATTTATGAAGAGATGGCATATTTCAATTTGCATCAAACAGATATGACAGTTTTTTTCATCACATCCTGTCAGGTAATTTCCTGTTTTATTATCTAGAAAAGGAGGGCTGTGTTTGGAATGAAATATTAGCGTACTGCATACTGTGTAAACCACCTGTTATTTTGCATTTTAAACCCAGAAGTCTGTCTGTCAAAATAATAAATGTCCTGTACTTGAGGGATTTACTATCCTGTTCTTTGTGCTCTTTTATATTGCACATTTTGGCAAAACATCTGACTTTTCCGTGCACACTGCACTGCGGTATACTAGTATGCATAGTATGGTAGTATGCTATTTTGAACGCAGCCCAACGTTCCCTGCTCACGTGACTGTATCCTCCAGCAGCCTGCAATCTGTTTCCATGGTTACCCGTTCATTTGTGACGGTGACACTCTCACGGAAGGAGTTTTATGTTTTAAATGTGTCTTGTTTTTGGTTAGATTGCTGTAAATATTCTAGAGTCAGGATCGCCATGCTGTGTCCTTTCTGTTGAGTATGTTATTGAGATAAATATGTAAATTTAAAAGAAATAATAATATTAATAATAATGTTGATGATAACAATCTCACAACCAAAAGCCAACTGTGATGGGGTGAAAAGATATAAATATCTTTGAATTAGTATTTGTATCTTTCCTTTATCTGCTTTTCATTGGTATACATCTGTTGTTGGATGTGTGGTCAGTCACCATGTGTGGAATAACATGCAATCGCTGACGTTCTAACAGATCCGCCGTGTCAATCAGATCTTCATTCACAAACAGACACCCATCGAATGCCCCAAAACTCATTCGTCATTGCATTTAATGGGTCAAATCAGCAATTTTGTCTCATTTATGGCCAATCATTTATATCAATCAGAGCTCTAAATTCTTAGTTATGACTGTTACATGACATTTTTGTGTGTTCATATGGTAAATGAATATCTTGAATATTTTAGCCTTCAATTTAGCGATTTGTAGTGACAAATTGGCTGTGAAACCCCTAACACATTCAGGCAGAGCATCTAATACTTCTTGATTACTTAAGCTTGGGTAGCTGAAATACAAAGTTCTGGACTTAAACGTACATAATTCAGTCCTTCACTGTATAACGGAAACAGCTTCAGTATGACAAAACTATGTATCTTGTATCTTTAAAAATGACAACTTGTAAAGAAAAAACAACAACAAAAAAAAATCTCACTGCCTTGTCATGGATTTGGTCTTATGAATAAAATACTATATGCTTGATGTCTCCAAAGTGTTTCTGAGAAGTGTTATTTTAGTACAATTTAGATTCTGTTATAGTTTTTATTAATTTTTTTAATTCAATTTAAAATTTATCATTTAAAAAAAAATTATCTATCTTTTTTTATTGCAGTTTTAGTTTGTTATTTTGGTACACAAAGTAAATGAAAACAAGATGTTCTGAAAACGTGTCTGAAATAAAACAGGCTACAATTTTTTTATGGTTTAAATTTTAGTTTCAGTTAACTATAATAACTGTGTTTCTGAGTTTATTTGGCAAAGGTGAGACGTCGTCGCTTGTGGGATTGATGCTGGTGGACAGCAGCTCTGTAAGTTCTCTCTGTCATGTTTGTCATCTACATGTTAGGCTGTCTTTAAAGGGATAGTTCACCCAAAAATGAAAAATTTTGTCATTAATTTCTCACCCTCATGTTGTGAAGATATTTTTGATGAAATCCGAGAGCTTTCTGACCCTGCATAGACAACAACGCAACTACCATGTTCAAGGCCCAGAAAGGTAGTAAGGACACCGCTAAAATAGTCCATGTGACATTAGGGGTTCAACTGTAATTTTATCTTCCATGTCGATCTTCGCGTATCACGACACAAAATAAAATACAGCTTTTTAATTTGCGCCGTTTCATTTCAACCATGTAAATATAATGTGGTAGTATACATTTAATTATTATTTTTTTTAAATTGAATTTATTTGGATGGGACAAAGCATAATTAATGAACGTACAATATAAATTGACATAAATACGCCGGATTTAGCACAATGCTAATTTCCATCCGTGTCCCAGACATGGAAAACACAGACAACAATTTAAGAAATTAAAAAAACAAGCAAACATAATACAATATACATATAAAAATAAAAAAAAGCCTATGCTTAGATAAAGTACATGTTGTTATAATTGTTTAAAATGCATATTTTAAAATTCCTATGCATAGACATTCCAAAGTACTTGTTATAATTGTACCTATTTTAAAGGGCATATTTTAAAGTGCCTATGTATAGTTCTTAACTAGTGTTTGATTGTTATTCAGCCATCTTTTAAGTCGTTTCTTAACGAAACAAAAGTGGGGCTACCTCTAATTACCGTTGGTAGAGTGTTCCAACTTGTACAGCCTTTAATAGAAAGGACGTTTTGTGCAAAAGTAGACTTTCTAAATTGTACTTCACAATCCCCCCGAATTGTTGACCTAGTTCTAGTCTCGCTGTTTCTCTTTTTGATAAAATCCCCCAGGGGCAGCGGGGCCATTCCATTCGTTGATCTATATATAAGACAGCTAGTTTTAAATACTTTGAGATTTTCAAAACTTAAAAGTTGATACTTCTCTAGAATTGAACAAAGATGAAACGACTGTTGTTTCCTATTAAATACGTTAACTGCTTTTTTTGTAGAGTTGATCAATGGGTTTTAGTGCAGTGACACCAGCAAACGACCAGACTGTAAAGCAGTATTCGATGTGCGAAAAAAATCATACAATGGAGGTAGGATTTAGCAGCCTCTGCTGTAATGAAGGGCCTGATTTGATTGTAATTTTGTAAATTAAATTTTATAACGTTGGTTACCTTTTTTATGTGTTTTTTGAAAGTGAGGTTCGAATCTAGTATAACCCCAAGGTACTTGAAATGAGTTACCAACTCCAATTCCTCTCCTTCCAAAAACACAGCAGATCTGCTTTTTGTTGGTGGGCGTCTTACAGTCAAATTTTACAGTATTTGACTTCATTAGTTTTTTGTAAACATCATAACGACGGTCTTTTTGGTGTTAAGAATAAGACAAGTTTGACTTAAATTTTGAACTTTAGTTTTTTAGTTGGTAAAGTGCATTTGTAAGGTTTGTAGCTATTGTTTTAGCATCTTTACCATGTATGAAGATGACAGCATCATCCGCATACATCTGTTCATTAATTTCAGGACAGACATCTGGGAGATCATTAATGTACATTGAGAATAATAAAGGCCCTAGAATTGAACCCTGTGGAACTCCAACATGATTGCTAAGGCAGGTGGATGTTACACCATCTATAGTGACATTGTGTTCTCTTAGATAAGTATGATTGAAACCATGATGTAGCATCTGTGGAAAAGTTAATATTAATATAATTATAAAAGTTATTAATATAAACATTTTTCCATATTCTCTAATAAATGGGTTGCCATTCAGCTAGTTTAGCCTTGTATACATATGACGAGGAGGGATAAAATATCTCAAGACCTATGTTATTTAACTTTCTTTTATTTTTAAAAACCACTCCGTAATTACGATTCAGTGTTAAAAGTAGACTGATAGTGAATGAAACTCAAAAAAGTACGACATAAACATTCATACATTTGAACTTAAAAATACACACCTTTCACAACTGTAATACTTCACAGTATAGCTCCTCTATTCCCTTTGCAACCAGTCACTGTTAAAAGCCTATTAGTATATCAGTGAACTAGTCAGAGCCACATTTTGGTCTGCAAACTGAGAGATAAGTTATTATGCTTTTTCATTGCATTTTGCTTTGAGAAGAAAATCAATGGAAGATTGTAAACAATCAGTCTTTCGGCGGTCTTGAGAATTGTAATTTGATGATTTGGCAGTGTGCCGTCCGGCCGCTGCTTCCATTAAAGTGCAGAAGTGCAGCGGCAGCATGTGGGTTTAGGGGTGCAATTAGGAATGCAGCAGGGCTCGAGTGCAGAGTCTCTCCCTTTGGCAATCTCACTCTCGCCAAACACCATAGAAGCCTCAAACTGCTCCTTGATGGCCTGGATTTGCTTGAGCACAGAGTCCCATTTGGTACTGTCAAGGTTATAGTTTTCTGATGGGTCTGCCTCTAAGTTATATAGTAAAGGAGGATTGTGGCGTTTGAGGAAAAGTGATGAGCAGTTGCTGTCTGGGGTGCTGTCACTGTGAAGTGCACCTGAGTTATGGGGAAAAAGACATAAAAGAAATAAACAGGATGGAGAGGTAGGAAGGTGAGGTTTATATACTCTAAGAAATGGTGAACTTACCCTGTGTATAGTAATGCGCTTTGAAATTTTTCCATCTCACTGCAAACACGCTATACTTCTCACTTGGAGAAACGGGGTAGTAAAAGATGGTCTGTCTTTCACTCTGAAACATCAATGACAAGGTTTTTAAAGCACAGGCTCATTGGCAGAGCTTGTTCAGGGTAAAATAGTAACTAATGAAGTAAAATAAATAATGACAGAGATATTTGGTAAACTATTCCTTTAACCATTTTAAGTAGTTAAACATAGTGTCTCCAAAATCTATAAAGGCAAAATAAACTGTAAAAAAAAAAATTGTGATGCAGTGGTCAAAGATGTATGTCTAATGGATGTATACGTAGGTTAACTATTCAAAAATAAAGCAGACTGAATGCAAGAATGCTTACTAAATATAAATAAATATACACTACTGTTCAAAAGTTTGGGGTCAGTAAGATTTGTGTTTTTTTAAGAAATGTATACTTCTATTGTGCAAGAATGCATTAAACTGATTGAAAGAGACACTAAAGTCTTCTAAATTGTTAACAGTTTTTGTTTTAAAAAATCTGAACTTTCTATTCATCAAAGAATCCTGAAAAAATGTGTCTCTGTTTTCACAAAGATATTAAGTAGCACAAAAATAAATATTTCTTGAGCATATTAGAATGATTTCTGAAGGATCATGCGACACTTAATGATGCTGAAAATGTAGCTTTGCATCACAGGAATAAGTTACATTTTAAAGTATATTAAAATAGAAAATAAAACCTGAAGTTTTGTTCAAATAAATGCAGCCTTGGTGAACAGAAAAAGCTTCTTTCAAGAACTTGTTTCATAAATCTTACCAAGCCCAAACACTAATGTATGTATTAGGGATGCACCGATAGGATTTCTTTTGGCCGATACTGATTTTAACAAACAACTGCTGGCCGATTCCAATACCGATACCTATATTGGTCAGTTGCATAAAGTAGCATAAAAAAAATAATAATCGACTGGTTCTCTCCAGGCAGAATCGGTAGTTGAACATATCTGTTCCTGCTAGGGGTGTGCGATATCGATAAAATAAATAGATCTTTCTTTTCGATAACAATAATTAGACGATATTTTGCTGAGTGTGTTATTGTGCTGATATCTTAAGGACTACCATGGACAGCTGACTCCTAAAGTTTTTGATATTTTTCATATTCTGTGTGGTGGTCAGTTCACAGCAGTGATAGAAATTAATTTTAATTTTAATTTTACCTTTTTATGGGCATTTTTACCTTAATAAAGCCATTTTTTCACCTTTTGAGTCAAATTCTTACATTTATTCAGGCAATTAGAATAATAAGACATTTGGGCTGTTACCAAACAAATGAAATCAGCATCAACAAAATTCATCTTTGCAATGCAGAGGAAACTGCATCTGAAGTGGAATATATATTTTTACCCACTGTTTAATGCAGCTCTGAGGGACATTGGAATGCTTAACTTGCAGTTACAAATGAATAAATATTGTTTTGATACATAAAATGTTGAATACTTAAATTATTTAAAAAATACTTTAAATGTGAAATTAAAACCGCCAGTAGGTGGCATCAAGTCACTATTAATAAGCGAGTCTTTGCGATTGAACCGAATCATTTAAACGGTTGATTCATTCAGGAACAAAACACCGTCATGTTGCTCAGAGACGCAAAACAGTGCTGTGCCTGTGTTTGGAGTTATGTTTGTTGGTGAAATAGAGCAAAAACAGGCAATGTGGTGTCTAAAACGTAAGTCTCTTAATATTAACGTTATAAAATCACATTTGTAATCATGATGATTTTTGGAGCAAAAAAACGGCGCTCGATCTTCGTGTGATATTGTTTAACTATATGAAATCATATACATTTTCCGCCCCCATATCTTTTCTGATCATTCTTAATGTATTTTAATACTGAATCATGCAGTGAAATAACACACTTGCACGTGCACTAGTCTAACCTACTAGACTTCTTTACATAATGTATGCGTGCACTCTGTCTTTTGCTTGATTTTTGCAATATACTCGATAATGTCAAATCACACATCGTATTATTATTACAGATATAGCCTATGTGAAGGTTGATATTACGTATTAATTGTTAATGAAACTAAATATATTGTGTAGGCCTATTCCTTTTTTATGTAGCCTATTTTATTGTTTTGTCCGTTCACAGACGCAACGCATAATAGTGAATCACCATTGAGACTTACCGATGATGAATTTACAGCCGAGCGCGGTCATTTCACATATTTTGTACAGATTTTATTTTGTTTTGGCAAGTATTTAATTATCCTGCCCAGAGAAAACCGTTGGATTTTGCAACAGACATTAAACTCGTTGTCTCCATGTAGTTTAATTAATAAACCATCGGTATCGGCCCTTTTCATGCTATTTCCGATATGTGACCCTGGACCACAAAACCAGTCTCAAGTCGCTGGGGTACATTTGTAGCAATAGCCAAAAATACACTGCATGGGTCAAAATTATCAATTTTTCTTTTATGCCAAAAATCATTAGGATATTAAGTAAAGATCATGTTCCATGAAGATATTTCGTAAATTTCTTACCGTAAATACATCAAAACTTCATTTTTGATTAGTAATATGCATTGCTAAGAACTTCATTTGGATAACTTTAAAGGCGATTTTCTCAATATTTTGATTTTTTTTGCACCCTCAGATTCCAGATTTTCAAATATTGTCCTATCCTAACAAACCATACATCAATGGAAAGATTATTTATTCAGCTTTCAGATGATATATAAATCTCAATTTCGAAAAATTGACACTTAAGACTGGTTTTGTGGGCCAGGGTCACATATGCCAATGGCTCTAAAATAATTTTAAAAAATCGGCCGATACATTGGTGCAGCCCTAGTATGTATGCATGCATGTATAGGGCTGTTGCGTTTAAGGAATTTCCCTTGCGGTAATTTTGAGTGGCTTAATAGCGCGGTATGCGGTATTACCGCGTATATTTATACATATATATATATATATATATATATATATATATATATAAAATCTGTGTGTGTATGTGTTACGATGTAAGGAGGTCATATTCAGAAATCAATAAAACCGAAACTAAATCGCGTTGAAACAGGAAGTGAAGTAAACAGAAGAGAATGACAAAATAACGGTCCACATAACAAAACTTAAACCTGACAATAAGATCATTAGTATATTGTTAGCCTATAACAGTTAGTTCTGATCCTCAAATCTGACTGACAAGATACTTTTTCTGTTGATATTTCACCTGGGTGTTCTAGACGGGCTGTCAGTCAGTGCATTTTCATTGTTTCGCCTCAAGGTGTCGGCAAGAGACTGTCTTTGAGTGAGTCTTCATTCAGCTACACGTTCAAAAGCGCTGATTCATTCAGAGATTTGTAATGAAACACGCTGTGTAAATCATTTTAACTTTGAGCGCCACTTTTAAAGGCTCAGCTGACCAGCAGAGCGTCGATGCTAAGACAGATTTAGCTTTCCTTGGACATGACAACCTATTTTTACATATGATTTGGCCTGAAGGACAGACGCAGGTAATCGCACGCGATCAGTCGATCTCTCTCTCATTCGCTGTCTGTTTAGGCTTGTTAAATGCAAATTTACTGAGCCTCTGTGAAAATCAGCATGATACACATTGTTATCATTACTAATATTCAGTACACATGCACGAAGTGTAAAACAAGAAGGGCGTAACCTTACGAAAAAGAAAATACTGAAATATCGCGGTTGCTGCGGTTGTTGCATTTCTCTGTGGTTATGCTCATCAATAGCGCGGTATTGCGATATTGCGGTTATCGCGACAGCCCTATGCATGTATGTATGTAAATATATTTCACTTTTGACCATTTTGTCTCTTACCGCTCCGTGATTCATCAGGATGTTTGTCATGTCGACCCCGTCTAGTTGAACGTCAGGTAACGTAGCTCCAGCCAGTTTGGCAAAGGTGGGCAGAATGTCCAAAGAGCTGGCCAGAGCACGGGTCACACCTTTGAATGATGGGAAAACGTAAATTACATGTCTTCAGTTTCATAAAACTTTGTATATTTCTTGTAGCTGGATTCAGACACTGGACCGTTTATCTCTCAGCACCTGGTTGGATGGATCCAGGCCAATATGCGATGGCCGGCTCTCTCATTCCTCCTTCATAAGTCGTGCCTTTGCCACATTTCATCAGTCCTGCGTTTCCCCCACGAGACTTCCGCATGAGCTCCGGCCTGCGAACGCACACATATATAGATGTTAAGAGAAATAGAAACGCACAAAGCATGGACTAAGGAGAAACACCTACCCGTTGTCACCAGTGAAGAAAATGAGAGTGTTGTTGATCACACCCGTCTCCTCCAGAGTTAGCAGAATCTTCCCCACAGTGCCATCAAACTCCATCAGAGCATCACCGAACGGCCCACGAGGAGACTTCCCTGCATAGTCTGCGCCTGCATACTGAGGGTAGTGTGTGTGCTGGAGAGACAGAGACCAGGCAGAAAGTCATTAAGTACATACTTTGAGTGTGTTTCTAAGAGATCATAACACATTCTGGAAGCAAAAATACCACTTATTTTGAATATATTGTGTAAAGACCTACTATGAGCTTTGAGATTGCTAAATGATGCTAAACACTATAGAAACCTTCAGAAAATCAGTGTGATTATCACTGCTGATATTAATTTTTTCCATTTTAAAACTGAAAAAAACAAAAAACTAATTTAAATTAATCTTTATTATTTAACTTAATGATTTAAATAATTATTTTTTAATCTTAATTGTTTAGTTCATTATTATTTCATTTAAAATTATTTAGTTTTGTTCAAGTCATGCTCATTCTCAGTGAAGAACTACACTGCCCACAATCCTCTTTGGTTTGTCCAATCAAAAAAAGTCACTGTTACTAAGGAAATGGGAATTGTGCCAAAAGAGGAAGTTGAATGACATAATCAAGTAATCCTCCTTAAACTCCCAAAGAGCTCATATGTTTGTATATTTTAATATTGTGCACAAAAAATAAATAAATTTAATTTATCTATCACTCAAACACACTTTTTTTTTTTTTAATTAAATTGCAACATCCGCAACGCTTCATGGGATGTCTTAATTGCCTTCATAAAATAATTTTAAAACAATCATTTAATTTCATAGCACCATTTTCTTTGACACTCTCAACTCATTATTTAAAGCATTTATCCAAAGTTGGAATTAAATTGATTAAAAATACTTTACATACTTATTTTCTCAATAAGCATTATAAGCAACATTATACTGTAGAAATTCCGTAATATGAAATCTAGTACTAATCTAGTACTCCTTTTCAAACTCCTTTAGAGACATGCAAGCAATTGCATAAAACATTACAAAAATGATAAACATTTTCATTTAGTCATTTAGCAGATGCTTTTATCCAAAGCGACTTACAAACAAAGACAATAGAAGCAATCAAAACCAACAAAAGAGCAATAATATTCAAGTGCTGTGACAAGTCTCAGTTAGTTTATTCGATTAAGATTGTAGTTTTGACTCACATGTGAAGGATAGTACAGGAAGAACGGGCGGTTACTTCGGACAGCATCATTGATGAACTGAGAGGCAAATTCGCTGTAGGCCTTCTCGAGCTGCAGGAAGTCTGCAGGCTGCTGCTTGATGTTCTCATTAAACATGAGAGGTACAGTTACGACATCCTGATCACAGAAGCCATAGCACTTCACATCCGGAGGGAAACACGTGAGATTCTGACAGGGACCCTTTGATAGAGAGATATAATGCAATGAAGACAGCAACAAAATGAAGAAATCAGATCAGAACACGCCTGCATTCAAAATATATATTATAATAATGTTATGCAATTTCCTTGGTGATTTCCAGATAAAACAATGACCTGGTCGTGCGAGTACGGGATACCGAGATAATTGTCAAAGCCCTGTCGGGTGGGCAGGTAGGTGCCATTAAGCCCAAAGCCCAGGTGCCATTTGCCCACTATGGCTGTAGTGTAACCCTTAGATTTCAGCACCTCTGCGACAGTGGTCTCGTTAAGCGGGAGACCCCCTTTTGAGGCTGGATACAGCACGCCCGGATAGATGCCGGAACGAGTCTGATAGCGGCCCGTCAGCAATGCTGCCCTGGACCAAAAAACAACATGTAAAAAGATATTCTGCACATTAGCACAATAAATCATTATCAGAGGGTGAATAACCAGGTTAATTATGATATTGGTTTATTCATTGAAAGATAATTAGAAGTTGAGCACATTGCATTTATCATGCAATCTGCAGTGCATGTACAATTTTATAAAAAATTAAGTCTTGCATAGAGAACATACACATACTGTGCATACTAGTATGCACTTGAAATACTGCAGAAATAGAAGGCCGATTAGTAGTATGTTTATGATATTTTCGAACCAAAGTCGGTGAATGTTACCTTGCATTCTGGCGCCATCTTCTGTGCTATCTCATGAACTATGTATTATTTCGGTGACAATATAAGGTATCTACTCAGTTGGACAATTAATTTAAGCGACCGTGTTTTTATGATAGCTGGAAGGTGATTTAAAGATTCTCAAAAGTAGGTACAAATGAATGCACGTAAATAAATGAAAGTATATTGATCATATGCTGCATAACAGGTGGATTTGATTTTACCTGGAAGGGCTGCACACGGGACTCGTGACGTAGAAGTCGGTAAACCGGAGTCCGTGCGCTGCTAGTCTGTCTAGATTCGGAGTGAGAGAGCTCGGGTGTCCAAAACAGCCCAAATCACCGTAACCCAAATCATCGGCGAACAGCAGCACGTAGTTTGGCGGCGACGCGCGAGCACACTGAGCTGTGATCAGTGCAAACAACGCGATTACGCACATTAAAGCCATAACGCAGCTTACAAAATCTTTGCAAATTATACAAAACGTTATTTAAGCAGCATGATAGTTCCTGCTCGGTTTGTTATGAACAAGCTATGAGCTTTAGGTTCACTCCTTTCCTCGCAGCTTTATTGCTGTCATTTACATCTCACAGGCGTCTTTCATGTTTTTCCCGTGTGGATCATGTGATCACCGGCACGCGGTCAGGGGGCTGATGGGATATGTGGTTTATTATCCAGAAACGGCGTGCATCGTGAGGTTTGCTCTGAATAGTTGTTTCGCGTGGGTTATGATTTGTGTGAGTTTTCAAAATTTGACGGAATATATCATATTTACTTTTTTAAGCAACAACATTCTTCAAAAGTGTTTTTTCACTGAAAAAGAACGACGTCTGCGGCAACAGAGTAAATATTAATATTAGTCTATTTCCATATTTGTGTGAGCTGTGACTCGATTTAATGCCGTTTAATGAGGAAATAAATGTCATAATTAAAAACAGTAACAAAAGCTAATAAAAACTAATAAAATTGGGCAATTTTATGCAAATATAATAAGCCATTGAATAATCAAGCATAGAAAATATTTGAGAAATACAGTGAGGTTCAAAAGTTTGAAACCCAATAGTAAAATGTATTTGCATTCTTTACTAGGCTACAAATTTTGCCATTATGATTAGGCTATGTTATCAATATCATATCAACAATTTTAGAGAGAAATTAAATAAATTTTTTTAATAATGATTTTCTTATTATTTGGTGGGCCCTAAGTCACCTTTTTGCTTTAAGGAAAGCAGGACTCAAAATTGCATGAAGGAAATATGGTAATAATATCATTATTATTTGAGAATGTTTCTAAGAACGTGGAGTTGACAATGTCAAAGTCATAAATGTATTTAAGTCCTATGGATTTATGGTCTCAGTCTGCTTAGAAGAAGAAAAAAAAACTATAGAAACCATCAGAATTTGTAATGGTTTTACTGGTTATAATGGGAATTGTATTGGTTTTAATGGAAGCTGTAATGGTCCCTGTGGGTCTCTACTGGTATTACAGCCAAATGGAATATGTCCCAAAACGCACTACAGGGAACCATTTTTAATGGTTAATAGTTGATGGTTTGTAATGGTATCTGTAGTGGAAACCATTCAAATTTCTGTGATTTAATTTTTTTCAGCAGGGAGTGTTTTTGATGCCAATAATTTATATTTGAATTTGGGTTATAAATGTTATATATTGACCAACCAATGGCAGGTGATTTAA